>NC_048274.1:20541669-20799169 GCF_009762535.1 Notolabrus celidotus | reverse complement strand
AACACTTTTTGTTCATTAAATAATTCCATATATTTTCTTTCATAGTTTTGATGTCTTTGGTATTAATCTACTGTGTTTCAAATAATTAAAATAAATACAAACCCTTGAATGAGAAGGTATTTCCAAACTTCTGACTGGTAGTGTATATATATTTAGAGGAATGTGTATGAAGGCACACATTTTTCGTCTTATAAGTTTATTTATAATCCAAGCATGTGATACATAGATAGCTGTATCTATATTTCCAAATATAAATCCTGTTCTTCAATAATTGGATCAATGCCACAGGCCAAAATCATCTATAAATAGCTGTGACCTAACAAACATGTATGCAACCATTGATCATTCCCCATGGTTCAGCTACAGTTTGTGTACTTATTATGTGACACATACAGGATTTTGGTTATTAGTATGATGCAATTTCAGGTCATAGATGAGACAACTGACAGCAACATTGGCAGATGATTGGTAGCAACCTTTATTTTAGTTGTTCTGGCTTGATTTCATTCTTCAAAATCTGCACAGCACAAATTAATATGTCTTTCCACTTCACGGATAAACTGAGTGAATAAGCTAATGAGTTTTTAATGAGTTTCAAGCAGCAGTGGCTTGTTTGAAAGATACCTCTAGCATGTATTCGATGTTAGCAATCATTCCAAAAGTTATTTTAGTAACACTTAACATTTAAAACACTCTAATAACTGCTGTTTTTATTGAAAAGAACATTGAGTTCATTGTCTCATTGTACCCTCTTGATTCCCAAACTTTCTACCTGACTTTTCTTTCCCCTCTTAACTGTGTCGCTGTCTGGCCAGAGGTGCTAGCTATCTCTGCCTGTGCTGAATGTATTTTTTTCCTCCCCTCCCACTCTCACAGACCCCTGCAGTGGATCTCTGGGAAAAATGGCCTCTGTCTTTTTTCAGTAGCTTGAACAGTAATATAGCATGTGTCAGGGAATGGAAAACAAGGCTAAAAAATATGCAGCAAGAAGCAAACTGGTAGGAATGGATGGTTGAGCCTGAGGCTCGGCCTGTGGCTGCTACCAAGGAAGGAAGTGACTCTAATAGCCCAGCACAGTCCCCCACCCCCCACCTCCCCACCTCCCCACCGCCCTGCTCCTTGTTCTTCTACCACTACTGCTCCTTCTTCTCCCAAACTACTTTTTCACTGCTGTCTTGACTTCTTATTTCCTTTGTCTTATCTGGAAAGGCAAGCAAATGTAGGTCATGTACAGTGACAGAATCCATCCTACTAGTGCATTTGAATTGATCTCTTCCTTGGTGAAGTGTGCATGGACAGCCATACATGTAGAATTAATTGCCCATGTATTTGCTCTACATCTATCCTACATTGATGTTGCTGATCTTTTACATTTGCTGAAGAAGAAAAGCAATTAGTACACAAAATTAAAGTGGCTCTCTGCCTGCTTTTCTAAGGATCATTTCCTGCAACAAACTGAGTTTGAAATGAGGAACAAAAGCAGATTTTCCCAGAACAATTTCTATTGAGGACGGTGTCAAAGTGGAGAAGTTTGTGCTGTTTAATCTTGCCTTTCACTTTTTTGTTATTTGCAATCCAACAGTAAAACAAATCATCTCAATTGGATTAATTTTTCTTCCTCAGGGTATGAAGACAGCAGGGACTGTCGGGGGCCAGGTCCGGATGCCCGTTATGATCACACAGTCTGTCAGAGCACAAGGTAAGACATCTGCAGGCCTTCCCCAGCAACTATTGGGTCTCAAGATTCCAGTCACATGGATACTAACTGCAATTTTTATTTAGGGCTTTCAGAAAAAAATGTGCGAAATTATAAATACTGTAGCAACAAATATCCGTTGTAAGGTTTTAGTTACTCTTTGGTGAAAATCCTCTGACACACACTTCTTCCTTGTCTGGCCTCCAATTTTTAAGTCCCACCTGTAAGACTGCATGCTCGGCCAATATGTTTTGAAATGTTTCAAACTCTGCCTGACCTGCTGGTTAAACACACAGCCGGTGAAATAGGTTAAACAAAGATAGCCATTGGTGAAACTCTTGGTGTTCTCTCAGTAGGCTGTCAGATGTGTAAACGTCAGGAACCACAGAGAGAACAGGTGTTTTTTCCTGTCTGGTTATAAAGCCTTCTCAAACATTTGCGCTGCGCTTACTCACACTGATTCACAAACACTCTTCCCACAGAAGCCCCACAATATCGCCCCAACACCAACCGGGCGCTAACGCCCCTTAAGAGAGCTGTGTGCTCTCAGTGGTGTGTGTAATGTGTACGTGTTGTACCCTGTTTTTTGCTTGTGGTGTGTGTGTGTGTGTGTGTGTGTGTGTGTATGACTATGTGTGGTGTGCGATCTGAGGTGCATACAAATTTGATCTGCCCCCTTCCCAAGATTGCCTGCAGTGAAAAGATCTGTAGGTTGTTTTATGCCCATAAATTGGAATGCGGGGATAGTTCTAAAAATACTTTCTGTGCCTCTTGGCTAGGAACATGCCTGTTAAAAATCAAGTTTAAATTCACTCTGGCAGTCCTTGTGCCTCTCTGGAAAACGTGTCTCGGAGCAGGATGCGGTTAGGAGTGTAAGGAGAGCCGGTGAAGCGCAGTGATATTGACAGAGCGACGCTCTCCGCACCAACCTGGGGAGAGCGACAGTACCCGCTCCCCCCACCCATCTCCCCCTGCGAGGATGACAGACACAGTTGAAGGTAGTCGTCAGACAGAGGATATTTGACGCAGATAGAAAGGGACACTTCAATGATAAAATTATTCCCTTTCCTGTTTTGTTAAGTGTTTTCTCTTTGTTTTTTCTCCTGTTCCTAACAGGCACAATGGGGAGGGGAGCTATCATCCAAGCAGGCAAAAGTCCCATGGGCTTAGGCTGTTCAGATCTCTGGGAATCAGAAAAACAAGCTCAACGACCCAGGAGGAGGGCTCTTTCAGGTACATCTTGCTAGGAGAACCCCACTGTAAGAAGGGCCTGGTATTACAGGCTTCAGTCCACATGGGGGCAGCATTTCACTAAGATGCCTCTGCATGACTACAGGCTACACTCACAGCCCTAGCTGAGAGTGCTCATACCCAGTTTGCCTGCCTGGCCACCTGGCTGCCTGCCTGCCCGGCTGGTTGATCGGTGGTCCTTTCTCTCTTTGCCCACGACATAGCAACACATTTCCACCCCATAGATCACCCTCACCATCGCCCTCCTTGTGTCAGTGTCACAACCCATCGTCAGTATTACAAACGAGCTAAACCTTAATTTAGAAAGAAGGTAATTGTGTCCAGATGGCTGGAATTTCTGGATGCGGTTCTGAAAATACCTTTCGGTTAAGTCAAACATACGGTATTTAGCCCGCAGCTTAGCTCTCTCTTTCTCTCTGGTCTTTTCTCTGCTTCAGCTGGGCTTTTGTCTCAAACATAAAAGGTTCATCGCCCACATGCTGGTCCTTGTGGTCCATGTCTGTGTGAGTCTTTGTGTATTTGTGTTTGTCAGTGTGTGCTGCATATACGTGCAAGTGTGCGTGGATATGTTTGCATGTATGTCTCTACAGTATTCCTCTGTTTGTTTGTGTATCTGCTTGAGTGCACATGAACATATGTGTATATCCTACAAATCTAAGAGTGTTGTTTATGTGTGTGTCAAATGTGTGCATGTGTGTATTGACACTGACAGGAGTTAGGATTGCCCTAGTGTGACCGGGGCGGATGGAAGAAGAGTCTGGGTCACATGGGCCAACGGGTTCATGGTAATGGCTCGCGTCTCCTGAGGGGAAAGGCAGCGCCCAAGGCTCTGATTGATAAACCAATAAATCTTTAGCTGCGTTGGTAATTAAGCTGTCAGGCTCGCTTGTTACTGACGACCTTTTTCCCCCTGCGGTGATCACAGTGGCGTTCTGCACACACACCAACTGGTTCACGAAAGCCTGATAACACACAGTACCACTGTCCACGGAATAAATCATGTCACGGACATTTTGTAGCATATTTTCCTTTATCCAGGTCAGATCTGCACTTATGTGTTAAATAAGCTATGCGACGCTTGGCACCTTAACACTGATCTTATTTCTGTGGATGTGTGTGCCTCTAGATGGTTTCTTGTGTCTGAAACCTCTCAGGCTTATTCACTGTTTGCTGATGTTTTCTCACCTGAGGGTATAAACACGTTGAAACTAGTCTGTCATAACAAGGCGATCCTGCAGGCGTCATTGTGTCTTCACACCAGCGTCCAAAACTTGCAACACAAATGTAACGTACTTAAACTGTGAACAGAATCCTGTTTTCTGTGAAAAACAATGAAAAAAACAGTTATAATTTTCTTTAAAAGGTTGATTTTGCAGGCAATTTCAGAGTTCCACTGAGTTCAATCTTAAACATTTAGAGCCTACATCCCAGTTTTCCAAGTCAAAAGAATGTTTTGCTTGGCTTCTTACAGTACCGTCAAATGGACAACTAGCTTTAAAAGCAGTGAAAAATGTGGTCAAAGAAATACAAAAAATGTACCAGGTACAGTCTGCCTGGTCAGTGAGCATCCACCAGCCCCTCACCCCTCCATCCTGCACCAATTGGCTGTATTTGGGGACTGATGTGTGTATGGCTGTCACTCTGAGCCCCTGGTCCCAGCGGGCCAGCTGTAGCACAAACATACACATACACTCTGCAGGGCTTGTGGGGTTTCCAGTGCCGCCACAGCCTCCTGTGTAAGTGCTTGTGTGGTGTGTGTGTGTGTGGTGCGTGCCTGTTAGTGTGTGCATGCAGTTTACAGTACAGAGTGAAAGCAGCTGTCTCTGTGCCCCCCTCTCCTCCTCCTCAGCTCTCTCTGTAAACACTCAACATCCGCTGTAACTCACAGACGAGCCAGCCGATGGCCCTCAGCCCTCTGCCAACCTCCGAGCTCAGCCTCAGCCCCTCAAATCCAGCACTGTCCTACATGCTGGACACAATCCTGCACATAAACACAGGAGCACTTGCGAGTTGCTTGGGGAAGACACTCGCAGAGACACAAACAACCGAGGGAACAAAAGCGTTCACTGATCCCTGATGCTGATTTTGAAGTTCACTAGCCTCTTTCCATCTCTTCCAGCATTTTAGACTTTGCGTTTACGTCCTTTTGTTGCTCTTTGAATTCTATTAGATGAAAAGAAGGCTTTACCAATAAATTTGGCACAGTTCAACTTTAAAGTGACATCCCAAAAATTGTTGATACAGAGGCTTGAGGTTATGTTCAGATTTGGTGCTGTGCCACAACAAAGATGGTCCAAGAAATCCATATAGGTAATGTCTGCATTCCAAAATACTTAAGAAAAAACCCCCAGAAACTCTGAAATAGGATTTTTTTGTTGACTGCTGCATCAAACCAAGCTCTAATGGCACCTTTCTGGTGCATCATCAACATTACACCTCGCCAGGGTTTTGAATAATTACAGCGTGTGTGTGGGTGTTCCATTGATTTAATAAACATCAAGCAGCATCAAGCTTGTTGCTGGATTTATTTGCCCCCTTGTGCCAATACAGCTTCAGTGCTGTCATTCAAATGAGTCACAATCACATATCCCATCAGATGCCCAGTGAACCCAGTATTCTCTTCTTTATTGAGAACACTTCTCCAGTGGTTTGTGTCTCTCAGTGTGGGTGCAACAAGCCTGCATGGCCATGCTGTTAGTCACAGGGATCAATCATGGCCCCCCGCCTGGGCACAGAGACCTTTATTCACAGGGGTGGAAGGGTCTGTGTGATGGTGAAGGGGGTTGGGGGGGTGCAGGAGATCTGGATGCACCCCCATCCCCACATACACACATACACACCATCCTTTAAATGGCAATGCAATCCTCTCACCACCTATGGCGTGCCCTCTGTGAAACACAAGCTTGATATGGAAACGACATGCATATGTATTCATGTGACCGCCGGCTCCATGTCCCCGAGCCAACCCAAACCAATAACTGAGAGGCTGCTCTTTAGCTTCTGTGGAAGCTAATACATCTCTGCTTTATTAGTGCAGAGGGTAGTCGGAATGTTTTGCATTTCATATCTCATTCCTCCTTTTAATGTCAGACCTGTCTTTGGATTCTCATTTGATTTCTAGCCCTGCTGGTCTAAGTTGTTAGAAATCAGACCATCCAAGAAAAAGACACATTTACTCATGATATTAACATCGTTCTTTCATACCAGTTGATGTTTTATATACATGTACAGTGGCTTCTATGTAGATATCTCTTACGTATATTTCCTAGACTATTTATGTATGTTGCTCAATTGTTTCAGTGCATTTTTCTGGAAAAAATCGCAGAGGTGAAAATAAAAGAAATCGGGCTGTCTTTTTTTCTTCTTCTAAAGGATAATACTATTATACATTCAGAAAAATGCAGGGTTGTATGAACAAATGTCTGATCAGTGTCACTATGGTATGCAACTAGTCAGAGATAGTCTTGATCACTCACAGAAGACCAGTGATCCCTGGTTATGCAACAGCATTTGCAAGTTTCAGGAGTTTTAGTTGCTTTCTCTGTTTCATGCAGGTCCTGTGTGCGTGAAACTGTTGTTCCCTGCAACAGTAAGGCATAGGACTGGTCACAACATGCCAACCTGAGGACAACCCTTAAAACCAAGCCACAGGTCTGTGGCAATTTGCACATGCTCCAAAAAAGTGCTCTGCTGGCTTTTGTGATGCGGTTGCCCACTTACTCACTCTAATTAACTGCACCTGTATGCTTAGCTCCTAGATGGTAGCTCAAAACGTGAAGTGCTTTGGTACTATTTTAATTCAGTTTTACACAAAGTGCACATACTTTCGACTTTTTTTTTTTGTCTTTTAAGTAGAATTTTTAATTCAAAAGTGACTATCAAGGGGTCAGCAGGATAACTATGGTGTGCTGAAAGGGACAATAAAAGGCACATGATAAAAAATATGTACAGGCTAACCTTTGACCTTAATCAATGCAATAATTGCAATGACCCCGACACACTGAGCTATACTACAGCTGTAGTTGTGCTAGCACAATATGAAATATCTTTATGGTCGCTGTAGGTCTGTCGCAATATACTTGTATGATGATAACCTTCTTTTAAATGACATGAAATAATGATTTCAAATAGCATATGGAAATACCGTTTAATAATTGATCCATAGGAGGGGGGCAGTGGTGGGCGTCTTTGTAGGTTGCCATCTGCCATAACACAGAGAGAAGATGAAGAAAAAGCTGCAGTAGACGGGAGATTAGCAACCAGCTAGCTGGCTAGCTGTAGCAGTTTTAACACTTTAAAGCTAATGTCACAAGATTTTCTGCCTCTCTGGGGCTGCTTAATACATAGAAAATGTATACTTTGTAACCATACAGTTAGCAGTTTCTTTCAGTTCCGTAACTTATGATTGTAAGGGAAATAACAAATACATCAGTTCAAAATAAATGTTTTGACAGTACAGAAACTAATAACTATCGTTTTAAGATGCAATCCCCTCTTCAAAGATTAACGCCATAGACTGTTAAATACATAAACATGGTCTCTGTGACATCACCCTCAGTTCTTGCTGTTTTGAAGCCTATCCCTGGCAGTCCCTATAGTGGCAATTCTGACTCAACCTAACCTTTGGTCAACCTAACAAGAGCTTGAGTTGAGGTGGTCTTAATCCTGATTTATACTTCTGCGTCAAATCGACGGCGTAGCCTACGCCGGAGGTCCACGTAGCTCCCATACCTTCGCAGAGGCCTACACATGTGGCTGACGTGCACCTTCTCCAAATTGTCACTGCGTGTAAAATCGTCGCCAACTGCAAGCCTTGTGATTGGTCCGCTCGGGCGGCATTGTATTTTCCGCACTTACACCACACCATGGAAAAGTAAACAGAGATCATTGCGGGGGCCGGAAGCAGGAGACCGGTTATCAGAGAGACCACACTACCCTCAAGCGTTTTCGGCGGAGTATTGCTGTGCTTCACGGACACATCGACACAGAAGTATGTGGTGCAAATGTCCGCGTCAGCCCCTGCTGCGTAGGGGCGACACAGAAGTATAAATCAGCCTTTAGCCTCCTTGCTAACAGCTACAATGTGCCTGCCTGTCAGTCAACTCAGCCAAGCCCCTAATTATGCAAAACTCTTAACTTTCTATCTTTAAAAATAAGTTATAAATAACTAACCCCCTATACAGTGTATGTGGATAGAGAAATGAGCAGTTTTTTTAACCAAACACACGTGTTTACTTTTGTTGTGAAGATCCGCTTCATTGAATGGGGGTTTATGTCGCTTCTGCCTCAAGTGGACATTGAGGAACTACAGCTTTTAGCACTTCTGCATTGGCTTCACATCTCAAGACCAGAGGGTTGATGTGGCATGTGAATGTGCATACCTGGACGTGCCAGTCCTTCTCCAATCCGGATACGTTTTGAGGACCTTGTACCAACTATACTAGCGAAATCAAGAAAACGGGCCTTTCAAGAGAGACGTCCCTAATGCAGTCAGTCCAAGTCTTTACTCAAGTCTAAGTCATGGACTCAATTACTACAACACTGAACCTCGTCATATATCACAGATAAAATATGAAAGTAACATACCATACTTCACCAACACCATGTAACTCAACTACTGGTTGAACTACTGTCTTACGTAGCTTCGAATGACACATAACCAAAATAATATCCATCTAAAATTAAACAGTTGTTTTAACATGACAGAATTTTCATAATTTCATTTTTAAGATGAAACACAGGGATATCATAATATTGCTAGTGGATTATGTAACTGCATTAGACCACATTGTGTTGCATTTGTTGTCACCATGGCTTAACACATGAAAATGAAAATCATGTATAACAGGACTGTGATTTACCTCCGTAAGGCAAAAGCATGTCCCATACTTCTGTCTTTACAAGAAGAGAAATGTTGTATTCTATGGGGATTGTGTTTGCTTTTCTTTAAAGAGCTTGTTATCAATACATTGTTTTACCAACCATAGGGTCATCTACCTGCATGGCGCATATAACATGACTGCACACATAGTTTCAAGCTGTGAAAGAGTAGTGTTTCTTCCTGACGTGGCCTTAGGCATGTTTCTCTTCAGGACAGGTTAAGTTATCCATGAGGACGTGATGAAGAAAAGGTGCACAGCCTGAGGTTGCAGCACAGGGTATAAGCCTATGTATCCATGCTTGTGTTGTTGTGTAGATTCCCTCTGTGAAGGCATAATTAGACTTAGCGCTTGAGGAGAAGGGGAAATAAGAGAGAAGGTAGAGGTGTGTGAGGTTCAGGGAGTTGCTCTAATCGTCTTTGTCAACCTCCCGCCGTGGTGTCAAGTTTCATATCGACTCTCTGTGGTTGCACCAAGGAGCAGGAGGGCCTCTGCGGGGTGGGGTTTACTGTTGGTGTGTGCGTACATGCATACACAAAAGCACAGCATCACACGCATAAACCAACAAACTGTCGCAACCAACATTGGTGGCATGAACGTAAATGATTGTGGAGGTGAGCCAGTGAGTGGCGAGAGGCCACCCTGTGTGTGTTCTGTGGTTCTTTGTTCCCTCCGTCAAAGCCACTCAGAAAGTCCTCCTGGCCAGTCCTGTAAGCACAACACGTCAGCGCTCGGCTAATTCAACCCAGAATCAGAATCATTACTTGCCAAGTACAATAATTGTAGAGGAATTTTTCTTGGTGACAACTCGCAAGGAAAGTTACAGCCTCCTTAGGATGTAGGAACTTCATTGGATGTCAAATGCAATGACCCAAACCCAAATTTTCTATGTCCCTGCTAATATGTTAGAACGTGTAAATAAAATGAATTCGGCTTTAGGCTTGTGAGAAATGACCAGGTCATCAAGAAAATACAAAGCCAAGCCTTGTGCAAATGGAGTTTGTTGACATTATAATATAACCCGATTCATCACAGCCCTGTGCAGATCCTCAGGAGCTTTCTCACCAAGCTCTTTCCAAACACTCCGACACAAACAGACTCTCTGATGGGAATTCTATGCCATTATGACCGAAGAATTGCACTCTTTGGCAAATCTAATGCATATTGTTATCATAGTAATACAATATCTAAGAATGCATTTTGATAATGTTCAGGCATTAATACAGACATAAAGTATGTCTTAGGGTTTGAACACAGGGCTATTATGTCTCCAGACTGGAATCTCATTTTGGTAGCGCATTAAGCAGAGTTGCGTGCAAGCAATTTTATTTTTGCTTCAATTTTGTGGTTACCTTTCACCCATTCACTTTGTTTCATAAGAATACAGGGAAGGCCGGCTATTAAGAGTCATGTGCTGTGACAAGTGCACAATCCTCCCTTGATAAAGATTAAATCAATCACATATTACACTTATGTAGAGGCATTCTTCAGAAGATATCCTTTGGTTTGGATTTAAATCTTATCCATTGTAGGTTTCATGTCTTTCCCTGGTATTACACCCAGGCAGCTGTATCTGTGCCTGCCTGGTTGGCATTTCTGGTCCATCTGGAGCTCAGCCTCGACAACACCAAGCTGCTCTTCTCATGGAAGGCTTCTCACATCCTTGGCATTTCCATGAACATTGAGAACTCTCTGGTGTTCCTGGCTTGGATTTCGAACACAGGGATCTATTTGCTGCTAACATCCCTTGTGACAACATGTACCTGCAGATTGGTTCTCTATAACATCAGGGGAGATATGTCCACGCCTCAGCCAGAAGGCAGCACATGTTCTGGTCCAGGTTGCTGTTCTCTCATACCTTGATACAACAATCAGCTCCTGCTTGTGACCTCTGGGTCATCGATCCCTGCAGCTCATCCAGACGCCAGCAGCCAAAGTTCTCCCACACCTGATTGCTCCTCCATACCCTTTTTTAGTGGTGCTCAAGTTTCATACTACGGCTTTCTCATGCTCATGGTCAAACCGTACATTACAAGCTGTTCATCCCTGCCAATCAGCTTGCGATAGAGGCCAAAGAAGCCTGCTGCAAGCTCCTCATGAACGTTGACCTCTGGAAAGCAGAAACTCAGTTTCATTCTGTTAAGTTATCAAGTCATAAATTAATTGAAGAAATCCAAAACATATAAAGTGCATGGTTCTTTCAAACTTCATGTTCTATCCACACATTATTTTTGATGCATTTTTTAAATCCTTTATATTACAGGGATGATGATGACATCAATGATGTTGCCTCCATGGCTGGGGTGAATCTTAACGAAGAGAGCGCCAGAATACTCGCCACCAACTCTGAACTCGTGGGAACGCAGATCCGCTCATGTAAAGACGAGGCCTTTCTCCATCCGGGACTTCTCCATCGACGAATTCTGGAAACAGGTAGGACAAGTTTCTCTTCTCGATCTCGCAGGGTAGAGTTATTGCAGCACATAAACAATTTACCCTCACACTTCCACTCTAAACACAACCCAGAGGTAAAAAATCCAGGCTGTTGAAGTGATGAAATCCCTTTCTGTTGTCTTCTGTGTTCGGAACATGTTGTTTCTGTATTTATAGTGTCATCACTAAAGACAGTTTTGATTTTCTCTCCTTCTGTGGTTCAGACTGAGCCTTTCTTGTTTGGCCTCGGTTTAAATTTGATACACTTAACAATTCTTTCACCTCCTTTAATGAATTCTTCAGTGGCTGTCTGAACTCACTGGACCCCAGGCACACACATAAATACTTTATGGGTTTGTCTTTTGAAGGCTGGCTGTCAGATTGTCCTCTGGACTAAAGGAACAGAGTTTAGAGGAATGAGACTTGGCAGTGAGATTTTGATTCTCTCTCTCTTTATAGTGAATCTTGACACTCTGATAGCACACAGTATTGCGTGTGCTAATCGATACAGGCGGAGGGTTCTGGGTTTGTTTGCAGCATTACATGAGAGTGATAGTGTCTTCATTACCTCCTTTTGCTACCGGCAGTCCATTTTATTGCTTGAAATATACTCCAGGCTCTTGCTGCACTGGGAAACCTGTGAAAACGTATAATGAGCATTATTACTCAAAATAAAACTACGCCTAGCATCTTGCTTCTGTGCACCAGATCAAAAAACACACAGCATAATTCCACGTGACGGGGAGTCTAGCGCCCTCATCTTGTTTCATCTCAATTAAAGTATCTTTAGAGCGTAGCACCGAGGCCTGCAGGTCATGTTTCGTTACGTGGACTCTTGGCGTGGTTGTTATCCCGTCACCTTGGGGCAGAGGGGTTGTTTAAAAATATAAATCTTTCCTCAGGGGGGCACGCAGCATGATACAGGGCAGGAGGCTAGGGCGCCCCCTGCTGGGGAAGTGGCACTTCTGCAGCTTTGTTGTGTCAGTGATTGGCCTCGCCGCGCTCTCAGCTGACAGCAGTCCGAGGGAGGCTCCCCCGGCCTGCCAGCTCCACTCAATCAGAGAGCCTCGGCTGCTCCTCTTCACTGTAAAAGCACTAAGTTAGATTAAGCTCTGCTTTCTTATTCAGTGCTGAACATCCTGCCCTAGCTTCACTGCGACCTTTCCTGCCCCTGTTTTCCCCACAGAAAGTTGGGTCCAGCATCTTTTCTTTGTTGCTTTATTCTAAATCACTTAAGTCCTGATTCCTGTTTTTTTCTCCTTTATTCTTTCTTTTTTTTAGTAATGGTTCCAGGAGAGGTTGTTGGCTTCCTCTTTCTATCCCCGTCTTTATTCCCCCCTTTATGTCTCTGTGTCTTGTTTCCTCTCCTCTCTTATTCATCCCCTCTGAACAAACACTTGTGCCGCCCTCCCTTTCCCAAACCTCTCTCTCCCTCCCTTAAAAAATACTCTTCAGGCTGGTCCTTTAGCTGTTGGGGGGGGGGGGGTAAATTTGTGAAGCTGCAAAACAGCACTCCACTTTCTCCATCTCTGGAACGAGAACACAGGCACAGCTGGAGCTCTCAAGAAAAGCTCCTCAAAGTAATGATAGTCCACTGATGTCTTAAAGGTCCGCACACGTACAACTGAGATTGATTGATGATTGAAACAGCTAATCACAACATGTCACTTTACACATGTGGACCAACATAACACGACTGAATGACACAGATATGCAGAATAATTCTTTGTATTCTCTTTATTTCTGTCATGTTTTATTTCCATACAAAGTAACTCTAATACCTGAAAGCGTGCTGATATACAACAAATATCATGTGTGGATAATTACATCAGTATCATTCCCAAATCTACTTTGATGGCACAATCTTCCTCGAGAGAAGTAATAAAAAGATATGGCTGATTAGATGCTATGTGTTCCTGAGCATCATTTCATGTAACTTGGACATGATTCGCTTTCAAAACAAAGGTAGTGCCTCATACTGCGCTCGCATCAAATCAGTTTTACCAGAAAACAAGCTTGACCTGCTACTGAGGAAAACACAGGTCAACACAAACATGTGAGCCATCCAACTATAAGGCTATAGTATCTCTCTCTCTGCATGAGAATCAGTCAAACCGTTACAAATTGTTATTGCTCTAATTTGTACTAGAAACACAATTTGTTGATTGATGAAGAGAGAGGGGTTGAGAAGGTTCTTTAGAAAACAGTAATTACATATAGATGAGAAGAGGGATGGCTTTGTCCACAGGGGGTGCCAAAATCAGCACAACTTCATAGGAGCTTCAAAAGGCACTGCCACTGAAATCTGGAGTATAAGTTGCTCCGGTTTATAAGACACTGTCTTTTTTTTGGATGTAGTTTCTCTGCAGCACAGAAGTTTGTCCTAATACGATGTGGTTTTGCAATGTGGAGTTTGCAGTCTTTCTTGCTACCAGTGCGGTAGCGGATGATAACTTATATAGCTGTGAGGTATGAGGCCATTGTCTCCAACTAATTTTTCTTGACCCACGCCACCCACCTCTGCTGGTCACTTGTCCTAAAATGAGCAGTCTTTTTAATCCAACCGGCACTCCGCAGAGTTTGTTTACTTAATAGTTTGCAACCGTTTTATTAAATGCATGAGTATTATGACCAAATAAGGGAGAAAAGCTGTGAAAAAATGACACTGCCAGCTTGGTACACATCACTATGAACCCCAGCGTACCTTGTGTTTTGCACGGGCCACTTGAGGGTTGATGGTGCCATCCTCTGTGTAAAGTACGCCTCTCTGGTCACACCAGTATGTAGGATTCAGCTCACTTTTTAAAAGGGAACAAAGTATTAAAGTGCACTGAATGTTACAGTGATAGTGTTTCTAAAGACCCTTGTTGAGAGCAAAGAAACATCAGCAGTAGGTATTTCAAGGTATAATTTAGTTTGGGTTACTAATTACTTTTCCTGTTTACTGACTGCGACTTTTGATGGGGACTCTTGTTGCTATGGATACCATTCTGTTCTATACTAAATAGATATATTCATACACCCAGGCCTTCATGTCTCTGTTGGGTTTCTTTATGTTGCCTGTTGACTTGAAAGTGACAAGCAGATAGCTGCAGTCAAAGAATGTTAAGTGTTATCTAACATGAGCAGATTTTATACGATGATGATGACAGCATAAAAACACCATACAGAAAATAATACATGATCTAAGCTGTCCCCATCTGATATATTATCAACCCCTTAAAACAACTTTCTGGATAACCTGATATGTTTTAATATATACGTACAATCCAAATCATGTTGACCTGAGGCTAAGACAAATATGTACAGGAAGCTGATAAGAGAGCAGAATGATGGGAATATGACTGTAGATCATCATACCTCCCAACACTCAAGAGATTTCAGTTCATTGCTAATGTTACCATGCTCACAAGGCTATTGCTAATGCTATGCACAGTGTTGCAGTGGTTAGCTCTGTCCCTCCACAGAGATAAGTTTCTGCCCACGAACAGGACAAGCGAAACAGATAACAGATCCGTGTAAAGTCAGTTCAGAGCACCTGGCCTTACCAAGCCCATGGACAAATTCCTTGATGCAAACTGTTTTATATAGAGGATTTACTGCCTGGAATATGCTATATCAAAAGATTTATTTTAAGCTTGAGATCGACTCAATGTGATTGTAAATTACTGTTTTTTTATTGTTATGCGTGGACTCCAGGAAGACTAGCGACCACGTAGTGGAAGCTAATGGGGATCCGAATAAAGAATGAAGAATAAAGGATGGATAGATTTAAGAAAATGGAAAATAAATGAAACAGCTGACCTGTAGGTGGTGCTAGACGAAACCTACACAGGACATAATGTTCTCCAACAGACTTAGACATGGCTTGTCCAATATAAATCAATCAATCAATCAATCAATCAATCAATCAATCAATCAATCAATCAATCAATCAATCAATCAATCAATCAATCTTCATTTGTATAGTGCCAAATCACAACAAACGTTATCTCAAGACGCTTTTACAAACATAGCAGGTGTAGACCATACTCTGTTAAATTATTAACAAAGACCCAACACCAAGACATGATAAGATCCAGTCCCCTCTACTGACAGGACTCGATCTTATGTCTTCTTAAACCAGCATGAGCATTGCACATTGCTGTATTTAGCTAGTTACAGCAGCGAGGAAAACTTCCTTCTAACAGGCAGAAACCTCGAGCAGAACCAGACTCATGTTAGACAGCCATCTGCCACGACCGAAGCACAACTACTATTACTACTGATACTATACTATTCTATGTCTGGGTATATTCACAATGTCATATGATCCTCAAAATCATTAGGAAACATTTCCTTTGAATCATTATTTGTCATTATTATTCAATCATTATACATAGTAGGTAAATTCACTCTGATCCAACCTGGTGGATGATTTACAGACCCACTTCACCGTCTGTAAAACCATCATTCTTGCAGATTGAAAATGAAAATATCCATCTAACTGAATATGTTTAAATCTTTATTGCAGAATATTCTCGTTATGTTTTCTGTTTTTAATGTCGAAAAGAAGCAAATTTCATTAGAGTTGGTCGGTTCAGTCTCTTTCTAGCTGTGTTAACGGCCTTTTTATTCCGGGGTGAAAACAGTGATTTGTTTCAGTACGAGTTGAAAAGCAGTTGTTTTTGCTCTCAGGAACGTGGTTCTTAAGTCTCTTAAACTTTCTTTGAAATATTAATGTCCCTGAAAGATCTTATTTTGAGGAAGCAGAAGCCTATTAGTGTTTTTCTTTGACCTTGTGACATCGCCACATGTATTGCCACTGTAATTATGAGGCTAACAGGGCTCCCACCATCCATTTCAAAGCAGCCTGAGCGAGTGAGGAGTATATGTATTGTTCAGCTGATTTAAATAATTGGTGTGGTTTACTTAAAAGGGTGCCAGAGAGAAAATTATGGTAATGGAATAATTTAAAAAGAAGTTGGAAACAGATAGTAACCCTCCCAAAGTCTGTCCTCTTCTCTTTTGTTATGGCTTCAGATGAGTTTTGCTCCGAGGAAACTAAATTATCCTTCTGCTGTGAAGAGATGGTCAATGTCGTTTACACACTCAGAGGAGCATAGCTAGTAAAGCCACTCTGGAATTAGCACTAAGACTGTGAAACAAATTAACTTTTTTCCTATTTCTAGGATTTGATTGCGTGTACTAATCCAGGCAGTTGTTCTGTGTGAAGTGAGTACACAGTGTGTAAAAGTGGAGGTACTAAATGAGGAAATTTCGTTTGTAGTGAAACAATTACCATCCATGTGCTTAGCTATGTTGTTTCAATTAGAACTGAAAGTGAAGTAGAGATAAAATATTCTCATTTTATGAAATAAAAAAAGATTATATTATAAAAATCACACTATAGTATGAATAATCAAAGTTTCAATGGTATCAACTCTCCATCAAATCAGTGCTATAATTAAGTAAATTTTTTTTTTTTTTTTGAGGAGCAAAAGCATAAACTGGACCTGTTGAGTGAGAGAGAGAACCATCGGGATCAATGCTACCGATCACAAAAGATTGGGTTCGTTCTTGATGCATGTGTCTTTCTCTTACAGCTAAGAAATTTGGAGTCACGGAAGTTCCCATGGAGGCAGTGACGTTCATCTCACACGCAACGCAGTCACGACTTCGGACAGTGGTAGAAAAAGTTTCAACGATCGCACAGCACCGTCTGGACTCCTGTAAGGTAGGAAGAACTCTAACTGACATTCCAGATCACACACACACACACACACACACACACACACACACACACACACCCCTACACACACACACACAAACACACACACACACACACACACACACACACACACACACACACACACACACACACACACACACACACGCTTATAACACAAGTGTTATGAGTCTTTCAATCAATTTCTCAGAATCCTAATCTTTTTCCAGTTAGTGTCCAATTGTAATCTGCTCAAACAAGGGACACCAACTTTCAACTCCCCCTCCACAATTTTTACTGTCCTACAGTTGACACAAGAAAAAAAATATAGAAAGTTCTTAGATGTATTTAAACTGAACAGCAATTAAGTTTGTTGTGTGACAAAATGTTATGGAGTGTTAGTGGCGCATTAATGCACTGTTGGGGCAGAGGACTCAAATTTGTAACCTGACACAAATGGTTCAAGATTCATGTTGTTTCAATTCAATTTCTGCTCCAAAATATTTTTCTACTTGAGTGACAACTTTGCCTGACACTGAGTCACAAAAGCCAAACAGCATCTACTGAGATGCACCAGCAGTTATTGGAAAACAGCCGTCTCAAAGATGTATTCTTGTTACCTTGCAAATGTAACTGATGAAGCATGACTTTTTATTTTCAATAAATCTGCATCATGATGTTAGACTGGCAAAGTTGTAAGCTTGTTATTTGCAATCAAAATGGGTAAATGGGCAAAAGGTAAATTTTGTTTATTGGGTTCAAACCTCCAAAGCAGACCTCTGTGTGACTTACTGTTTACTGTGAAACTGAGACTCACCTAAAAAAGCAGAATATGCACTCCTAGGCTTGAACAGAACGGCCGGAGGAACGTATTCCTTCAATCTTCCTCAGGGAATGTGTTGAATCAAGAAATGATGTATTCCCACCAACAGCCACATTTTCAAGAACCTGGAGTGCTGAAGTGTCTTTGAAACTTGACTCTGAGATGCTCCTGAAGGGCATTAAAGGGGCTCTCTTTGCAGTGCTATCACCATCAGTTAAGTAAATGGTTGAATCAGAGGAGAAAACTATTTCTGTTAAGATGAAAAATTGTGATGTGTGTAAGTCATTTTAAACAAACATAATACGAACAAATATAAGAACAACAAACCCAAAACATGTAAAGGGTTGCCAAGCCAACAGTCCAGTCATTTATGATTTGCAAATATGCAAATACAGTCACTATGTATGTATGGATTCATTTCCGTTTGTGTAATATTTCCAAAAGAATAACATACAAATGTGTCAAATACTGTTGCTTATTTGTCAGTCTGATCGGCTATTATTGTTTTTGAGATACAGAGCTGCTCCAAAAATGTGTTTTTCCTTTGCCCACATTGCACCCCTCCAACAACTTCACAAAGTTCTGGTCAAGTTTCTTCCAAAGTCCTGCAGGGAGATAGACAAACAAGTGGTACAAAAACCTAATAACAAAATATCATGTAGAGCATCATTAGATATACAAAGCATTGAGCAGTGACAGGATTGATCAAGTCCTAATTCCCTAATATTCAGTCAACAATCAAAATGCCACAACACACTGAAGCTGCCATTCTGTTTGGATTAACAAGAGAGGAAAATGACAAATGAGGTCTGATCTCTAGGACAGAACAAACCACGTTATATCAACTGTCCTGTTATCTGAACGTTTCCATCGATGTAGCTGTTCTCACAAATGAGCAAACCTCTGTGAAATTGCGCACTCTGTAGAATTAAAACTTTACTTTAAGAAATTACATCAGGACTTTGGCACACACAAATACTTAGACCAACAAACTTGAACATGGTCATTTTTGTACATTCCACACATAAACACAGTGGCATACTCACAAATGCACTTCTATCTCTGTCACACTATATCCAATAAAAAAAATGAAAGTTTACCAGCAACATTAAACCTTAAAAGTTAATATGAGGAATACTTTTGCCCTTAAGCCCTTAAGTTTATAAACAGAAGAGCTCTGACTCCCTTCAGTCAGCCAAAACTTGAGGTACAAAAGAACTTCTAATGTTTGCGTACCTGCATTCTTTCTCCGTTGTTGGTGAGTCTACCTCTCGTAGCCCTTAAACGTAACCACAAAACCACATTTAATTGGTGCACATTAAAGCACAAACCCATCTCCAAAAACGTGGCATTGTTGGGAGAAGTGGAGGAAACTTTGAAAATGTGTTTTTCCTAAAACCAAGAAGAGAGGATAGGGAGGAGGGAGGAAGAGCATCGCTACTGCTGTCCCCATCTTGTTTTGCGCTTCTTCTCCGGTTCGTTCGTGCTCTTCCTTTTTTGTGGTTTTGTAAATGAGGTGTGTGTTAGAGAGGCATGAAGCTCTGTGAAGCCACTCTGTTGACATCAGCGAAAAAAAGAAGAAAAAAGAAAGAAAAGACCAAAAGACAAAGCGGCCTTAAAGAGCAAACCGGGCCTAGGCAACGGCAGCAGGAGCTACGGCAAGAGTGCAGGCTCAGCGCTGCAACAAAGAAGAGGAAGGCTGGATGAGAGAGACCGAGGGGAGGGGGCGGAGGGAGGCTGGCGATGAGCCTTCTCTGATGTGTCTTTGTGCTCTGTGCCACCCAGCGTCTCTCATCCACTCATGGAAACAGGCACACACAGACACACATCCACACAGGCACACACACATAAGAAAAAGAGAGTGATGAAGAAATCAAGGAGCGCAGGGCTACACAAGAGACACACAATCACACACTCTCATACAAATAGACAAACATGTAATATAAGCAATTATCCTATTAACTTTTGATGACCTACAAAAGTTGTTTTTCAACTTTGTCATCCATTTCTCATTGGAGGAGTGATGCACCATGTGCAAGGAGAGAAGTTTGTCTGAAAATGGACGCTCTATGTAACCAATACATTGGAATCCTGATTTTTTAAATTGGATGGTAATCCATCGACAGTATACTGTAGTTTTTTTTGTAATGCTTTTTATGTGTGGGTATTTCCAACCACATATGCAATAAATGTATCAAAACATGGTCAAAACAAGTGTTCATTTGATTTAATATCTGACTAGTGCATTCAATTGTAACAAAGTCTCAATGACTGTCAACTTATCAATTCATGATGAGGGCGGACCCATGAATATTTTAAATAATTTTTAGTCAGGATCACACAAACCTAGAATCTCTGTTTGAATTTCTTTTTCTTTTTTGCTCTTCATGATTATCTTCAGTATATTTTTTCAATTTTGTAATTTTGTCTCAACCTGTTTGGCTTTCTCTTCTCTCAAACAGTGTTTTCCTAACTCAGTAGCCTTTTTCTCATGAACGTGTCCCTATGAATTCACAAAATGCAAAGCAACACAATTACTTTCACATCTCAGACACAAGTAGTCAATTAATCTACAAGTCAACTTTGAGAGGATTCTGTGCTACCAATTTGAAAATTTGACTGTCACATTCTTCTCTTTGAAAGGAAGGGGGTCGTTTTTTTTCCTTTTAGGTCTTTGGTCTTTGCCTTCATTTGCTGCACAGCTGAAGAGAGAGAGGATTGACATGCATTAAACACATGAAGTTCTGAGTCTTATCCAGAACCGATTCAACAAGGACCTTGCCTCTTCACATGGGGTGTCTGTTCTATCAACAAACCTAAACAAGCGCACTATAGGGGGGCCATATTTAATGCGAAATGTCTCACAGTGATGGTGGTTGCAATGTCTTTTTTTTTTTTTCATTTGCAGGTTAATTGTTATACTGGAGTGAAAATAGCAATCCATCTGAAACTGAAAGATAAATCAATCATTGAAATAGCCACAAGCTGTAGGTCTTACATTAACACACCAGTCTTAATCAAACTGATTATTAATCCACTGATCAGCATGATTTATAAGATTGATCGGTTATTATAGACAATCTTTGACAATAATTATGTTTTGACAATAATACAAATGGAGTTCATGACTCATCTTTCCACATTTTTCTCACAATTTTTTAATTATCTGGCATTGAACATTCTTGCAGTTTGTACACCAATAAAAGCTTTTGTACGTGCATGTGTGTGTGACTTAGCATGTATAGATGGACTGAGGGGGAGCCCTTAAGTTCTGAACATTTTTGCCCAAGACTGAAGAAGTAAATGGTACTTATCTTTTTTTCTCAACTGTTGCCGTCAAACTGATTGTCTCTCTATCTCCTTGTCAGGATGATGAGTGCTATGAGCAGAATGCAGACGTTCGATCTCAGCTTCGCTTCTTCGAACAGCTAGAGAGAATGGAGAAGCAGAGGAAGGACGAGCAGGAGAGAGAGATCCTATTGAAAGCCGCTAAAGTAAGTTATTGCCTCCTCAACTTATGTGCGTGTTTGTGTGAAACACAGAGTTGTGATGTGGCCATGCAACAGTGTGTTTTTTTTGTGTACTGCTGTGTGTATGTACGTGCGTGTTACTCTTGCGCGGACCCTGACAGATGAATTAGAGTGTGACACCAGAGGATGAAGTGACCTCCCTGTGTCCTCCTAGGCTCCTGGCCCCAGGGCTCCTCTGTCCTGGCTCTTCCTTCTTGGACAAAGCGAGTAGGGGGGACCTCGTGCACTACGCAACCGTCATACACCATAGAGCTGACACACACAAACACTCAAACACCCTTGCACCGTGTACAACGTGCAAAACATCTCTCTATCACAAGCCTTGACAGCTCAGGTGAAACAGAGCATCAGTCCTGAAAAAGAGTAAAGCCTGTCAGAGAGTCCATCTTTGGAGCGTTCTTTTCATTCGTCTTTATGCTGTTCTCAACATCTGGTGCCAAGTACCAGAGACATTACATTTTGCACAAAGAGCATCACAATTACCACAACATGTAAGAGATATTTCTTTGAACTCGACTGCCTCAGTAAACTGGTTGTTTGATTAAGTGGTTTAAATTGATAACTTTTTACATGCTGCTTGGTTCAGAGATGGTCCAAGTAAATAACAATAATCATTTAAAACCAAAGACTTAGGACTTAACAATGAATGACAATTTCATCAGTGTTGTATTATGAGCATTTTTTAACAGACACATTTAAAAAATCTGTATTTGTCACAGCGAATAAGAACAATAGTTGTGTATGAACAAGCAATGCTTTCCACTCAGCGTGTGTACATTTTCATCATTGAATGATGTCTTTACATTATTTGACTCAGTTAGATGAAGCATGAGCTACCTGACACCTACCTTCGGAAAAACTGATGCACACTTAATGCTGTTAAAAACTTTTTGGATTTATTTGGGGTTTGGGAGTGACATATTGCAAAAACAGGTAATGTGTGAAACAGGAAGAACAGCAGAGAGAGATAATAACTTTGAAATGTAGCTCAGATTAATTATTTGATACATTTTTAAAAAAAACTTTTTTATTTGCCAATTAGTGTATATACAGTTCATGTAGTCGATACAGACATACTAACAAGTACAAACATTAGAAAACATGGAAGGACATATTTATACACATGTGAAGAGAGAGAAGACAGATGAGAGGGGTAAAAAAAGAACCACCCCTAAAAAACAGATAAATAACATTAGCCATCAATAAGAGTAGTAATATGGCAATATAGTATAATAATAAAAAAAAAGTGAATAATAATAACTCAATTTAAAAGAAGAAGAGGAAAAATAGAGATTGAGCGAGGGAGAAGCAAAAAAAAGAGTAAGTACATAGGGTGGAGTCTGTTTGGGTGCATCTCAGGAAATTCTTACAGAATGAGTTTGGTGTTATATAGTTTGTTTTTTTATCTGGACTTGATTTGATTTGTGGCATTAGCTCTCATTAGCTTTGATGCATTTTTAAACACTTCATTAGTTTTGCAATATTAAACACAGTAAATATTGAACACACGCGCAGGCTTCCTGCACTTAAAATTGCAGCCACTTATTACATTGTTTAGAAAGGTGAAAAACTGACACTAAATACAAGAGACAATTTGAAAAGCTGCCAATAAATTCATCGATTGCACAAGTTTGTCCAACCTGAGAAAAGCTCTGTTTGTCTTTGTGGCTAAATATCATAAACTTTATTTAAAGCACTTTTCTTAACCAAGTTAAAAAGTGCCTCAAAAAAATAAAATGAAACCAGACAGAGCAGATAAAAAGAGAAAAGCCCCAAAGGGCATGAGCACAGAGCAAATAAAGCAAACAAAGAGGGTACAATTAAATAAATAACAAACAGTATACATAAAAACATATGACGGACAGTTCCCAGAGAAAGATTTCAAAGAGGCTACAGATTTGGTGTGATAGTTGTAAGCAGGGAGTTAGTGTTGGGGTGTGGAGGCTCAAGCCTTAACAATTCCTCACCAAAGATGACCTCATGCAGATCATGACAGAGATGTATTTAGGATCAAGTCAGTTTTAAGTCTTTAAAGTTTGTGACATTTGTGAAAATGGATTAAAATTTGAGGGTCAGTTTGAAACATAACAGGGAGCCAGTGCAGTGGGTTTTCTGTAATGAGCCTTGATACATTAGAAGAGTTCATTGCAATTATCAAGCCAAAAACAAACAGACACATTTGGGACCAACCTGATGTGCTAGAAAGATGTTCATCAAACTCTAGATTCCTAGCAGCCTGTTTATTATATACCTGGGATAAGAGGAAGCAATCACCAGCACAAATATGTATAACCCATGATGACTCGGCAGCGTGTTTATAGACATCCTTATCTTGACATAAGGAGCTGAATCATATGATGAAGACGCAGCATGTAGATTGAAATGGGAGGGGTTAAGAACAAAGCCTTTTGGGACTCCACAACTCAACTCTGTCCTAAGCCTTGAGGAGATGTGAAAGGATAGTGTGATCAATTTTATCAAAGGTAGCAGTGTTCATTAGCATGAACTATTCATGAATTAAAAGATCTTCAGACTATCTTGACTGCTTTACAAGTATTTTCAAACATAACTACAGGCAGTGTTTTTTCACTGAGCCTTGATTATTGATAAAGGTTCATTCATCAATCTGTGCATAACGGTCATCATTTTTTTCAGTTTCCAGCTGCTGCTGCCTTCATTAAAGTTAGAGAGTAATTTAAACTATCTTGAATAGAGCTGGCTTTACATCCAATAATAATCAGTAAACCTTAGAACTAGTTGAGGTCTCACAAGCACACGTTTGCAGCTGTCCGTTGTTATTTATGCTGTTAGTTGTCAGTATAAGCGACTGATATCCTTTACAACAGAGGCTGTAGTCGGTATGTCTTCAAACATTTTTATATAAGATAAGATAAGATAAGATACGATAAGATAAGATAAGATAAGATAATCGTTTATTCATCCCACAACAGGGAAATTTAAGTGTTACAGCAGCAAAGTAGACAGTACAAAACAGTATAAAGTAAACAATAGCATATAAAATAGCAATTATTAAAAAGTTATTAGCAATTCAAAATAAAGAAGTAAAAATAAGCATATCTTATATACACAACCAAATAAGTAAATTTACAAATATTTACAAAACCAGTGTCCGGTGAAAAATGTGCAGACTTGTAGCATAGGTAAAAAACAATGTACAGAACAGAAGTGAGAAGATGAGTAGAAAAAACGTATTGCACATGTAAGAAGAATATAGATATAAAATATAGATATAAAATATAAATGTCCTTTTGTTCTAAGATTTTTGTTTTGTGACGTTAAAAACTTTCATCCAGTAGATAGATTGATAACTGTTGTTTAAAGGCCATGACAAAGGAATACTTGAAAAACAGGAATACCTGCAATTAATTGGCAAGAAAGTCTTCAACCAACCTTTGTGCGACAGGGTTACCTGCGTTGTCACCTGTCCACTGTTCTGCTCTCAGACCTTTGCGGTGAGAGACATTTGTTTATCAGTAAAAAAAAAGAGAGTTTTAAATTTATAGAGATCACTGCTCACCCCCCCAAAAAAGAGAATCTTTTTGCAAATGAAAATGCCTCGCGGTGCAACATTAGCAGAAAGCTAGGTTAATTTAATTAATTTTGAATGGAGCCAATGTCCCTCAGTAAAGATTCTCATTGCAGCACACCTCACCGTCTTAATTGCATTATTACGCTCTGGTCCTGCCATGCAGGATATTAGAAATCCTCTTGCTGATGAACACTGGCTACCAAACCTCCTGACCTGTCTGTTTTTTTTTCTTTTAGAAGAGACAGCATTGCTCCTGGTCGTGAAAAAAGACATTACCTCAGCGAGAAAGCGATACTGTAAAGTGTGTTGTTAAAAAAATGTATAGGGACACTTTTATATCCTCTGTCAGTGCACGTAGTTCTACACGGTTTAACAGTGTTATCTTGTTTTTACTACTCTGAACACTTCTCCTCATTAACAGGATTAGTAAGGAACTTTTTGCAAATTTAGCTGAGTTCTTGTTGGAAGGGCTCACCTCAGGGTGACGTGGATTTCATTAGTATTGTGGAGGATAGTTGGACTTCACCTCAGAGCCATGTCTGTGGCTTTTTACTCTTGTTGCCATGGCGTTTCAGTTCAAGAAAAGTTTGGAAAGCAAATCTTTGCCTCATGCTAGTATGATATATTTCACCACCACACTGTCGGAGAACATACTTTTTATTCAGTGACAAGAACGTTCCTCATGTTTAACCATGCTTGTTATGTCTTTTTCTATATTGATGATCGAACATAAGCATGTCGTTGAAGTAAATGTCTGATTTAAAATGAAACAAGAAAAATTGATTCTAAATAAACCCTCTGGAAGACTCTTCACTAAAAAGAGTTACAGATTATTTCACATTAGATCTGGCATCGGCCCATTTTTGTCTCTCTACTTTTATGCTGTCAAAGATCTGACTTTGTGTTTTTCACGGTCCCATAGATAGCTGTCCAAATCCTAAATGTCATGTTTTGGCATTTGTCCTCTTTGATTTGCATTTTCCATTTTATAAAAACATTTTACTATTAAACTGGGAGAAACCCGGAGGATTTATACAGCCAGGACATACTGAAGCAGCTTATCTCAACAGGAGTTGAGTCAAGTTAATCCTGAAATTGATTTTTTATTCTATTTTAAAGTGTTTTCACTTTCAGCAATGTATAAATCAAAACAGAAAGAAAGGTAAAATAACATATTAGGGATTTTGGAGAGGGGTTTTGGTAGTAAAGTTTTACGCTCTGGACTTAGGATTTAGCATCAAGTTGGCATCACTCCCTCTACATGCAACCCTCAGCTAAATAACACAAGAGAAGCCCTCAGGAGCTCCAGGATTTGAAACAAGCTGAGGCAAAAAAAATAGAACACACTGTCAGACAATATCTCATGGATTGCTCATACATGTGAAACACAATCCAGAGTATGGATTTTTATTTTAGTAATTGAAGTATTTACACTTCACTTTGCCAAAATCTAACAAGAAGGCTGGTCAGCGACTGCTTCCAGGTCCTCTTTTACTCTTTCCCCTCCGTTCTCCCTGTAAGTGAGAAAACCAGGGCAGCTGACAGAGGAGATGTAAAGCATGCCAGTGGCACCGCTGCCCTTTGTAAACAGTCCATCTGTACCAACCCTCCCTCTCTTCTGCCGCCACCCGCCTCCCTCACTGCCTGCCTGCTTCTCTCCTGCTCGAGCGCCCGCTAATTTGACCTCTTGAACAAGAAAACACCCACTAAAATAATCCCCTGCATCCCCATCTCTTCTCTCCTCCTCCTCTCACAACAAGCCCTCCCCTCCTCATCTACTCTGTCCATTTAAGACATGACTCAAGTCTGGAGGGATGCACTGGCCGACTGGAGGGCAAACACATTAGTCTTAGTTGAGATACCGACCAGTACGTGAACCGCCTGATATATTTAAAGCCAATTAGTGGGAAGGCTAGAAGGAGCAGATCTTCAACCATGAGGCAGAGGAGATGAGGAAAGGAAGGGAGGTAGAGGACTGAGGCTCCCTCTCACTCTGACTGGGATCGAAAAGACAAATGAAGCATACAAGCAAAACAGTTGTTCATATTCTATGTCGCATAAGGCAAATTGTATTGTCATTTCTTGAATAAGACCTAAACTTCTATTTTCAAGTTCTGCATTGTAATGCAGAATCTGCAGAATCTGTAGGAGCATGACAGGATTTTGGGATTAAGATTTTTTGGTATTGGTATTTGGCTGTACATAGGAAAACAGTCAGTGTAGATAATCTGTAATGCAAGTCTTGGACATACCAGAAGTCACATAACAACTATTTAGCAGTAATAATGTACGATAACAACGATCCTCAGTCAGACACCGACATGTAAGAGGATCTTATTGACACAAACTCAAATCTCACTCCTGGAGTTGCTTGTTGGTTTGTAAATTAAGACAACTCATGGAACCTGTGGCCCGCCAGTCTTTTGTCGTCAACCATTAAAGCTAGGGTTGGTAGTCACGGAAAACTAGCATGAATTTGAGTGTAGCATGTCCTCAGAACTCCGTCTAACCCCTCCCCCCCTCTCCTCAGCGCTCCTCCAAAACGACGCCCCTGCTCACATGCACGAGCGCCGCTGATTCACGACCATATGATGGTGACTAATTCAAAACTGGTCCTTGTGAAAGTTAAAAACACAAACAAACATGGCTATTGTTAGTACTCACAACTCACAGTGACCAGGAGAGAGGAGAGACAGGCAGGATAAGTTTTTCATTCATTCAAACATTGATTGTTGCTTTGTTGGTTGACGTGGTCACGGCCGACAGTGACCGGTTATTAAGCTCAACGTGTTCACGAATCGGCCCGTCATCCCTACAGCGCCCTGACGGGTGCTACAATATACATTTCTGTAGGACTTACTAAATGTCATTAATTCTTTTGCTTGTCAGAGTCCCTGTAGTGAGCGCAAAGCACCTCATCGGGTCAGAGGGGACAAACCCGAGGTCGAGCGAGAGGGGCAGTAAATAAAGTCAGGGGAAGCAGAGGCAGGGGACAGGGAGTGCACGCCGGAGAAATGTACGCACAGGAGGCGGGCAGAACAACAGGACGGGATTTGGTTGGTTTCATAAATTGGATCCTGATGGCAGGGATTGGTTGGTGTTTTCCCAGGTTTACTCTGGCTTTTTTTCCGCTCTTTTTTAAGAACACATTATGTATTGATTGCCATCGGGACATAAAGATCATTTTAACCAGTATAACAAAAAGTGTATCTAAATCTGACCAACCCCAGCTTTAATGACATCGGAAGCTCTGAAAGTTTTCCAACACCCCCAGATGCTTCATCATCATCAGTTGAGAGCAGATGGGTTCTCAGTTCAGAATGACGTACTTCACAAAAACACGTCTGTGAAAAATACTCAAACATTTTCTGCTCATAGGACTGATGATTGTTTGCCAAAAGACATGTGGGATATTAATAAAAAATCTTGAAGGGCCTTTTTATGGCCCTGACCTCATTAGGATTAATCCAGTAAAAAGTCTACATACTGTTTCCATATGAAATAACAGCACTCAGTATGTGTACAGCTCCATATTATGCCTGTATTGCCTGCAGTGGTCAGCCGTGTGCTGTGCATTTGGCTGTGTGGTGAAGGATTCCCAGGGACAAGCACATTCACCCAGATCTTTGCTGCTGATTAAAATAGCAGTGCTACGCAGGGACACACACACACACACACACACCAAACACACACACGCACGCACGCACGCACGCACACGCACAAGCACACGCACACGCACACGCACACACAATGGATAGCCACACTGGATCACAGTGACACACACTCACAATCACTGTCACTGATACTAACCATATCCCTTGCCCTGTGTGTGACTGTGTGTGTGCTGGCTCGTGCAGAATTTTTAATAACCTCTTTTGATTAGAATCCCCCTCCAGCGGCTTATTTAGGGCTGGATTTGGAGCGGGTTTAAAGGCCACCGCCCCCCGGGGGGCGCTCCATTGCACTTCTCTGAATTCAAATACGATGTCCTTGACACCTCTGTATCCTGTTCCAATTTTGCACTATTTTTGCTGCTGCAGCAACAGATGAGTTGGGACGGGGAGGGGGGCAATGGGGGCTCCTTAAACCAGCTGTTAACCTGTGTTTTTCCCCCCCTTTACTCCACAGAGTCGCTCCAGGCAAGAAGACCCAGAGCAAGCTCGACTGAAACAGAAAGCTAAGGAGGTAAGCTGCTGCGGAGATCATTACCCTTGACATTTTCCCGTCTCCAGCGTATTAATTTTTCATGCCCCACTACATATGTAATGCCATTTAAAGTCGGACTTAAAAAAGTTTGAGGAATTATTGGGCGCCAATTGGTGCCCAAGTGTGAGTTATGATTTTTTGAAGCACCAAAGACACCCTCTTTCTTCTCCGACCCTCCTCTTTTTCTTCAACCCATTTGGATTTACATTTTATGAGCTCCTTTTTATTAGATTGGCTATTAAAAGAGACAAAAACATTAAATTATTCCCAAAAGTAATGGCATTTATATTTTCTGCTTTTAATTTTAAATTGAAATCCCATTTGTTAATGTTTTTTGTTGCAAAATACAAAAACATGGTATCTTTCACTGGCCTAACAAGAGAGGTGATCACTACTTTCTGCATTCCTCTTTTCAAAAATTGTGGAATTGAAACTATAGTTCAGTGAGTGCATGAAGGTTTTGGATGCAGCAATTCATGCTCCACATTAACTTTAACGGCTACAAAGGAGCTATTTCCTTCTTCAAATGATTAGCAAGTGCTTAACACATAGTGTTACAAACAGGGAAATGTTTTACTGATGTAGTATTCTCTTCAGTTGGCAGCATCTCCCTCTCATTTTAAGTGCAGGTCTTGTATATGGAAAAATTCCCAGTGGACCACGGAAAGTAGACCACTCTTCTTTTAGCGGTTGGTTAATGTTGTTTACGCAAACAAAATTGTTCTGTCACAGAGGAAGTTTGCATTTGTGTTTCTGTTTTGTTTACTCCAGAATAACTTACTGGGTGCGTTCTGTCTTTGGCTCGCTAACAAGGATCAAGAGGACTGTGTGGAGCTTTCATAGAGTAGTCTGAGTAGGCAGGAGGATGAAACGAGCTCCATTCACCTGTTGTTGTTGTTTTGTTGTTGAAGTAGAACTTAAGGAGCAGATGGGGTTTATTCTAAGAGTCTTACTCTTTTAAAAAATCTCTCTTTTCATGCGGGTAAAGTTTACTGAGCATGTTTGCAATTCTCTCGCTCACGCTCTAATTTTTACTTAAACAGTTTTACAAATTTCCATAAACAGCTTCCTAGTACAACCAACGTCTTTAAATGCTGCTCTCTTAGCCATTTACATGTAGGGATACATGCTCAAGGACAAGTCAGTATTGTTGTTTGGCCAAAGTATTTAATTTTTTTGGATTTTCTCAGCCAGTGTGTGCTGTTGAACTTCTGACCTTCAAGTGACAAGTGGACTTCTCTGTCCTCTGGCTACTGGCAGCGCTCTGTCTTCTCTCTGCTTCTCTCCTGGACATTTTCTTTCTAGCAACACTGAGCCCTGCTGCAGTTTAGAACATTCACACTAGATCTCAGCCTACCCATAAGCCCCACATATGCAAATGAAGCAGCGTAATAGGCAGCGCGATAGGTTTGCCCCAGGGGGCATGTGATCAAAGTGGATCTCCTCCCTGTTAAGTGGCAGTCCGCTCGTCATCTGGATACGGCCAGATTAGTGCCTCGTGAGGAGGCGCCGCATGCACGTATGCACATATTCATTTTCAACTTGAATTTTAAGAAGGTGCTTTGGAAATTGTTACTTTATGTAATGCTTTCTCCTGCTAGATAGAGACTTAGAAGACTCCCAACTGCCCCCCTTCACCTACCCACACACATACACACACACTCTCAGCACCCCTCTTCCACCCTCCCTCATCTCTTTCTTTTTTCGCTAAATGGCCGATGTTTCTCAGCCCCGTGCCTCTCTGGTTTTCATCACCTGAGCTGGCTGTTTGTGTCATTGCAAAGTCTGTCAGCAGCTCACACATCTGTGCAAATTTCATCAGGATAATGAGCCCAACATCCTTTTCCAGGCGACGAGCAGAGGAGCCAGCCTCTTTTAAAACTCTTCCCCCTGATAACACACACAGGAAACAACCACAACCACCTAACCATAATCATTTTTGGAGGGATGGAATAGCAGCTTGTTATGTACTTGAACCAAGTGTTGGCATATAAATTGAGCTGGCAGACAATTTGCTTTAAAAAAGGCAGGTGCAGTGTATTGCAGAGCTGAGTCTAATGACCAAGTTTAAACTTACGAACAGCACATAAACAGTATCAGTAGTCAAGTTCGGCTTGATTCTCAAGTCAATTTGATTTCATAATACCCTGCTCCTGATGACAAATACTGAGTTACAGATTCAATATATTTATATTCTTGTACCTCTTGTATTTTAAAATGTGTAGTTTATGCACATCTGAGGGTAAGAAGGGCTAAGATTTAGAGAGCAAAGATGCACATCTATATTTACATTCTCTGTGTTCACTATTGTTAACATGCAAAAAAACAAAGAAGAGCTCTGACTCTTCAGTTGTCATTTATTATTTTCCATTAAAAACTGAGCACTCCTGTGCATGAAACAATTTATTATATTTTGCTTTCATGTTCAGGGCTTCTTCAAGCCTTTGAGTTGTCAAACAAAACCTGATTACTTGATTAATGCCAGGAGTTCATACGTCTGTGGTAAAACTTGGTAAAACAGACTGAATGTGTGTAGAGTGGTGATGTCACGATCCCAACCTCAGCTATTGGATCTGAGCCGATCTGGACATTTTTTAATTGATAAGAGGTCAACATTTGAGCCGATCATCTCACTCTGATCATGTACGTCAGCTGTCACTGCACACCCTTTTTAGCTGAATGCAACACGAGTTACTCAGTGTAGCTGAGCATTCAGGGTTTGCCTATCTATACATACCTAATAAGAAAAGAATACATTGGACATCAATGTGTCTAGCCCAAGTGGCAACCCCCGGTCTCAAACTACGAAACCCATGCTTTAGGCTGGCTGCAGAAACACCGGACACCGGAAACTGTACTGGGGGTGAATTTTTGTACATCGCGACGGTTCAGAAGATATTAAGATTACGAGTTTCTGCCCAAATAAGGACATGACTGACTTGACTCCCGGACAGGAACACATAGCTGTTGGCTAGGAGGCTCAAACTCCGCCTCTCTACGTCACACTTTGCCTGGTTGAGTTCTGCATTTCCAATATGGCTGCCACCGTTGATTGGCTTCAAAACAGCGCTCAGGAACAGATGGGTGACATCACGGATACTACGTCCATATTTTATACAGTCTATGGACTAGCCACAGCTTAAACTTCATCACATGAACACACAGGTGCACTGCCAGCCAGATTATAGCAACAACAACAGCTGTATGGGCACGGACTTGACCTAATGGTTAAGTTGCACGCCCATATAGCGGGCGGCCCGGGTTCGATTCCAGCCTGCGGCCCCTGTCCCACATGTCATTCCCCCACTCTCTCCCGGTTTCCTACACTATCCACTGTCCTCTCCTCTATCAATAAAGGTGTAAAAGCCCAAAAAATATGACTTTAACAACAGCTTTATGATAGCCTACGGTAACCCTAGGGATGGTAACATGGTTCAAAAAGGCAAAAACAGAAACCAATCACAGGACAGTCTGTTTGTCAATTCAAATACTCCATCAGCTGGTGAAATCCTTGTTCTTCTGCCTAATAAAAAAGGTGGGTCATCAAGCGCTTTAAACTCGCAGAAGTTAACCCTTACACACCAACATTCATACACTCATTGTTCTGCATTCAGTGATTCAACATAATTACATCAGAATTTCAGAAAAGGAAAAAGCAAAAATCCAATTTCATTCAGCTCATCATCACTTTAATACTTTCACACAGAGACTAAAATCTGGGCCTTTAGGGGCAACTTACAGATCATTGTCTTGCTCAAGGACTCTTCAACTTAATGGACTGCAGGTACCAGAGATCCAACCACTGATCTGCAGCTATTACATGATCTGTTTTACCTCTGAGCCACGACTCACCCAGCTGTGCCCTCACAATCTAACATGTGTTGTTTGGTGGATCTTTGCTTTAATAGTCTCAAGTCCTAGGTTTATCCTAATTGGTTTGTCATCTCTTGTTCTTTTTCCTTTTGTGCAACCATCACACTGAGATGTTCAGGTTTGAAAATCAGACAATATCAGATGATCAGAGGCAGATTTCCAAACCATTCATTCAGCTCATTTAAAACTTTCTATTGTGGACAGCCAATGAGCTTTAAGTTGGCTCCATGCAGATGCTGAAGTGTTACCTGAACACAACATACAGTGCTCACAAGTTTATTAAAAAGTTTATCTGTATTTATTTACAGCAAACTCTAAACCCCATCACCTGCAGAGTATGCTGTTCAGGTATACACTGTCAGAGATTTTTTGTTCGACAGAGAGGCAGAGTGGTCTAGCGCCTCTGTTTCCTCCATTCTCTACCATTTGGCCGAAAGGTCAGATGGGCTATTTCAAAAATGCCCCCAGTGAAAATCAATGGGCAAATCGTGGAGCTCAGTTCCTGTTTGTTATTGTTGTTGGTGGTGGGTCTGTGTGTTCTGTCTGTTTCATCATGGAGGCCGGGTGATGCCTAGTCATTTAGAGTGAGAGAAGAAGAGAGGGAGAGAGAGAGAGAAAGAGAGAGAGAGAGTGAGACAGGGAGAGAGGGAGAGAGTGCAGAAGACAGAGGGGCAAAGACAAAGAGAAAAGGAGACTTGTGAGGGGGGAGAAGAAGAGGGGAGGCAGAGAGAGAGAGATAGAGAGGGAGTTAAGGCCAGTAGAGATACATCACGATGTCAGACACACAGACACACTGCAGCCACAGATTCATCATCCCAGCCGCGTCTGCAGGCACAACTGGACACAGGAAACGAGTGAACTGGAGAAAGGGAGCAAGGACAGAAGAAGGGAGACAAGGGAAGAAGGGGAAGACAAATGTAGTAACACAGCTGGACAAAATCTGGCCAAAAGCTCAGCTGCGAAAGAAAACCATGTCAGGCAAAAACACAGACACCTCCACTCTATAGCTAATTGATAAGTTTGTAGAATGCAAGAAAACTGCTACTTTTCTCACATGCCCTTACATCTCCACCTCCAGCTAAAAGTTTACTAAACAGGACCTGCTAGACTTCTCTTGTTCAATAGGAATCTCAGAGGTTTCTGTCAGAATAATTTCCCTGAAATATTTTCTTCTTCAGGCATTGAAGGATAATTTTCTTGCCATTGTGATGCACCATCATTGCTTGAAATGTCTTGAACCTCTACTTAATTAATTCTGCTCAAGCTCAACTTTGAACCTTGCATGGCTCCAATTAAAAGCCTCACTTGTACATCCTTCCTAGTCGTACGAACATATATGTTAAAATGGAGTGGAGGAATTAGACTAATATTCAGGTGACATTTGCACCACCTCTGTCAAATTTAGCATTTTTTTTGCCTCGTCGCTAACTTCATAATGCCTTATTTGCATCAAGGTTTTGCATGTTGTAGAAATTACAGCCCTTAGCTCAGCTTCGTGTGCACAAGGCCTTAATGCACACATGCACGTTTCTTGATTGGCCTGGCATCCTCCACAAGTGGCCAGGTCAAGGAGAGGCTGGAATCCGCCCACACCGAGAGCTTCTCAGCCGGCGCCTCGCACTTCTCCAGAGAGGAGAGACTCCTCTGTGTCAGAGGACAACGGAGCAGCCCCTTAGTTTTTTATTAGGCCAGTTATATCTGTGAGTTCAGAGGCTCTCATCCTCTGCCCCTCCGCAAAACTGCTATGCTCAAAGAGGCGCTCTCCCCCATTAGGCAGGCCTGAGGGCAAAAGCCTGCTACCCTCCTCCACGTTCTCTGCCTCTCTGTGCTGACTTTCAAAGAGAATTCCTGCTGTTCTGTGCGTCCCAGTTCATAGTTGTTATATTCTTGTCTTCTAGCCTTGCAGATAGACAGTACCTTCATATGAATAGAGCAGCAGCATTGAGGGTCAGCCTGCTAGTTGTGCAGACAAGAAAAGTATTGTGTTCTTCTCAGGCCGACAAATTGTGTTTTATTTTTTTTTAAGTTTTCTGATTTTGACAAATGAGGTTATCCATAAGTTTAGGTGTCATTTCATTACATGTAATGTCAACAAGATTGTTATGCTTTTGAAGATCGAGCAAGGGCTTGATGCAGACAATCTAATTATCATATAAAAAAGATCTGTTTTGTTGGTCTTAAAGAAGTCCAGGCTACTAAATAGTACACTAACCCTATTTTTATTTGTTGCTTTGTTGTCGGTACTCTCAACTTCAGTTTTTTTTTCTTCACCTCAAGACATATTACAAGAAAAAAAGAAGCAGGCTTTAAAAGTACCTTTGGTGTTCCTGTGTGTTTTCGAATATTACAAAGTGCTGTAATGAGAAGGAAAACAACAAAAAAAGGAGATTTTTTTTTTTTGCCTCAGAGGAAGATAGCGACTCGTCTCCTCGCTGTACAAGCCTGTAGGTTCACTTTTCTCTTTGTGCGCCAGAGCACTCCTTGGGACTCGAGCGACAGGGGAATTGGGCATGCTGAGCTACGCTGGTGGCGAGGTGCCAGCCTCCTGTGCCTGGGATATAAGTGAGAGGGAGGCAGGAGGCAGGACACGTTTCAATTAGGCAACAAACACCTCACACAGCAAGATAGGAGAGGAGAAAAACACCCTCACCTTCACCAGCCAGCTTCTCCCTTCTGACCTCACACAAAAACACACTTCCCTGAACCACTCTGCTCCACCTTTTCTCTTCTTCTACGTTAAAATCCGAGGTGTCATTTTTGTGGAATTCATAAGGGAAGGACAGTACCGGGGGTCTTTGTGAGGTGATGCTAAGTGTGCCAGCTCGGCCTGCATGTTTCCATTAGATTGTCATGTTGGCTAATTAGAGAGCGGCAGCATGATTCACCTTGTTAATTAGGAGGACTTGCACACCATGTGCCCGGGGGCGGTGTGGGGAAGAGGAGCCCAGCCTCAGAGCCTGCTAGTCGCCTGCTGCCTATGAAGATTCCCCTTCTCATCTACCTTCCTTTCACTCCTTTTTTTTGATTTGGAAATGAATAAATCATTGAGATCGTCCTCTCTCGGAGTGTGAATATCTGAGTTCTCATCTTTTCCTGGATGCAAATTAGGCGTGATCAATAGAAGGTGACGAGCAGCGAATCTAAATGTTAAAAAAAAGAAAGTCAGGGATAGAGAAGACTGCTAGACGAAGCACGCCAGCATAGAATGAGACAAAACGAGAGAACGTTTAAAGTAGGAAATTTTCCCTTAGATAAGCAGTATTTTTAATGATCACCACTCTCCTCCCGACGCTCAACTGAAACACCATCAGAATCTGCTTAACACTGATTTCTGACTCCTTCATTAGAAACACTATTCCTGGGCAAAATGTGTAGTGCAAATGTTATTATTTATAAAAAAGAATACTTACTCCTATGTAAAATCCTCTCGTCTGTAAGACACATTCAGTTTATCCACATATTTCTCACAGTTTCCCTCAGTATGGTTTAATTCCTGCAAATAAGTTGCAGATGAGAGGAAACCGTAGGGTCATGATAGTGACACTCACATAATGACCTTAGCTCCAGGGACAGCTCAGGGCTTTGAATAATTGGTCCTTGGCCCTAGAAACACTTCTGACATACTCAGCTTCAGAGAAAATGAAGCACTCCGAGCCACGGCTATTAACTCATGCATGTATTTTGAATGAATCTCCATAGGTAAGATAATATAATCACAAACAGATTCACTTGAATATTTAAGGCATGAGATTTATGTGAGCTGAGTAAGAGGATGAAACAGAATTTTAAAGCTCTATTTTTGGAAACATTTTAAATCTCGACTAATTTCTTATCTGTTATTCAAGAAGACTGGTATCAATACAAGCACAAGTTATTTTTCTGATGAATACAGTCAAGGTTATTTCAATAGGTGTCAATACATTCCCTTTAAACATGGCTTAAAAACAGCATGCAGCATGGTTAATCTTTGCATTTACCTCTTCTGCATGTTGTTTATATTCAACATTAGATACAGAAAGTACAACTTTAGATCTGTGAGACTAACTAGATATGGCAGCTCACAGTACGGTCCCGTACCAACACAAGATGTATATTTTCAAGTCTTCCTTCAGTGTTTTCTCCTGAGAACAGCTGCCAAATATAATTATTAAGCTCTGTTGATAAAGTCCTACGTTTTTTTATCCAGTTTTACCAGAAAGACCTGCCTCCATTAGCAGTTCGAGGCTGAACTCGTCTCTTTGTAGTGTCTGAGTGCAGATGGAGAAGTGAAACCTGATTGGTTACCACAAATGGCCCTTCTCCCTGCAGCAAACTATCTGCCAGGCACTTCACATGAAGAAAGGCCTCAAGATGCAGCTCGCAGATGTTCACGTAATGTTGGCCATGTGGGTGTCAGGTGAATGAGATCCATGGATTAGAGACATACATAAAACACATACGTACAATGTCAACACACTCTTTGGAAATAGGTAGTACATTGGTAACTGGTGCAAAAAGTGGAACTGTTTTGGATACCAGCTTGGCAAAACGGTACATAAATTCTAGTATCAATACTCATTTCTAGGCTTGTCAAATGATTATTTTTTAATCGCAATTAATTGTGGACTATGGGGATTAATCCCAAATTGATCACACCATTTTTTATCTCTTCTAAATGTATCTCAAATGGATGTTTTTCAAGTTTTGGACACTCTTATCAACACAGGAGAGGACTAATGGGCTTGCTTTGAGCTATGTTTTCCTTTAATGTTAAACATTTGCTTTAAAATTATCTTGGCATCAGTAGTTTAAGTTTACTAACCCATTACCACACATTTTTTCGAGTTCTTCTCATTGTAAATAAAGCCAGTTACTCTAAAATAAAGTCCCAAAAAATAGTTTTTGAAGTCATCATAAGTCAATATACCATTATGAGTACAATGGGAATGCCAACATGCTGATGCTACATTGCTACGTAGGGTCTTGTGAGTCAGCTTACATTTTTATAATTTTTTTTTTTTTTTTTTTTTTTTTTTTTCCTTTCTTTTTTTTCCTCTTGTCTGCATATATATTTCTGGTTTGTGTCATGTTTGTCACAAACTGTCAAATATTAATGCAATTTATTCTTGCAGCAAAAGAAAAGAAAGAAAACATTTTTCTTCTGTGCTTGTGACTGTGTGCATGCGACCATCACCATCCCTCTTAGAACTCTGGCCTATCTTTTATTGACAGCTAATATCATGTTCTGTAAAAGAGGGCGTGCACACCTAGGTGGACCAAAAAAATTAATAAAAGATAGTAAAATAAAGATTACATAAGGATATACAAAGGGACAGGAAAAGAGAAGGAGAGAGAGACCTAAGACACTTAGATGGAGAGGGACCATCTCACCATGATGCCAAAAAAAAAAACTCTGTGCGGTGATACTAATGATTAAGCAACCCTTAGTGTCCACAATCATTACTGAAGCTTGGGTCGCAGAGGGTTGCCGCCGTGCTGTGTTCTATTTGTGTAACAAGACCACCACTGGTGCAGATGATACCACTTGGGTCAGATCAGCCGAGCGGTTCAGCCCAGCACCCGGGCCGCAAGAGCAGTCAGACCGAAGGACCTAACGTGCCGCGGGAGACCCAGGCCAGGGGACAAGCCAAGGACCCAGACCGGAAGCAAACAGGTACCGCCGGAGCACCCAGGGCGACCCCCAGGTCACCCAGCAGGAGGAAAGGGGGGCGAGGGGGGAGAGATCCCGCAGCCCCCCCAAGGAACACCTCCACAACACTGCCCCCACAGCCCCCCAAGACAGAGCCAAAGGAGCCACCAGGGCCGAGGGGGCCCAGCACCAGGAGCAGACAGCCAGGCAGCCGGGCAGGACCAGGACCAGAGCCCGCCAACCGGCGCGCCGGAGTGGGGGGAGGGTGGGGGCGGCAGGGCCAATCCCCCCTGCCCCCCCCAGCCGGCCCGACCACTCCCCCCAGCCACGCCATTTTTATAATTTTAAAATGAAAGCTGGTTTCATTGAGATTAGTTCTGCAGGTGTCTGATAAATACAAAAATTGGACCTGACTTTGTCATTACAAAAAAATATCTCAACGTTCACATTGTTTCCATTAAACGCCTTAACCAAATGGTTAAGGGTCAAATTGACCCTTTTTAAAGTCTATAATAGGCATTATATGCCTTCCAAACCAGCCAAATTCAGCATAAAAATCTGGGCGGCATTTGACTGATTTTATCAACATCACTTCATAAAAAAAATATTCAAAATGTAAAATGAAATAAACAAAACACAGTGTCATGTAAAACTATTGTATTTATACACTTTTTGATAATTGAATATGCCCTGGGTCAAATTGACCCAGAAACATTTTTGCTGTTCCAGAGAAACAAACATAACTGGAGGATTAACTCAAAAGAACAAGTTTAAAACTTGGCATTACAGAACAGGACACCAAAGTCAATTGGATTCTTCCCTGTGAGAGTACGACGAGTGTCTCCTTGTATTGTCACCATTTGAATGTTGGCATATTTTGGTCTGGCTCAAAGCAGTGGACAGACACCAGTAGACCAATGGACCAGTGGCTTATGGGTAGCGGTTGAGATGCCAATGTCTAATGGTCCGCTGTCCTGTCCCTGTTGATCTGCTTGACAGAAAACAACAATTTGGGGTTTCTGGTCATAAATGAAGTCACAGTTTTTTTCCCATTTTGAGTTTTGTCTTCGTAAAAATCAAGTCTTATCTTCCCAGGCAGTCTCTCCCACTGCTGACACCGAATAGCATTATTATCGGTGTTAATTTAACACTGTGCTAGTGTTCTACACACTTTATCAGAAGAGTTGTTAAAGTGTCTTGTCAGTAAGAAAGATTTTTGTTTTAATATTTAATACAGAACAGTGCAGTACTTTTATTAGTGGGTTTCACCATGTATGTCAGTAATTTCAAATGTTTTTAGTTTGTAATTGTGAGGCAGTTCTTAATTCTTGTCAGCACAATCCAACAAACAATATGCATCATTTCATACAGAGTAACACAAGGAAGTGCGAAGGTTGGACACATGTTAGGACATTGGTTTTCTCACGTTTGGAATATATGAATGATGCCAAACATCTTATGGAAAAAGAAGCTAGCACTAAAAGTGACATATGTTATTTCTATGAACTGAGACCCCCTTCCTCTGTGTCCTTTTGGACCAGAGGTTTTAGGGGGAGGGTAAGAGACAGATCTCATGGTCTGTCTTTTATTCTGTGGTCTTTGCAGAGCAGAGAGCCCTTTAGCTTCCTTCACAGCCCCGTAGCTGCTTGTGACGTCAAGCAGAGCGTGTTCTGCTCTACCAAGGACATCTGTCTGTAAGCGTCTGGGGGGCCGCGAGCAGCCCCTCAGGCCAGAGAGAGGGAAAGAGGGAGGGGGGAGTTGGGGGGGGGGGGGGGGGGGGGGGGGGGGGTGAAGAGAAAAGCCTTTGTTAAAAACAGCAGAGAACGGCAGGTTCATCATGGCTCCTGCAGCTCATCCTCCTCTTCACTCCAGGCGTGTCAGACCGCTCTGAGGTTCTTGCTGTATTTTGGACATTTTTGCATCATGAGGGAACATGCTGCAGTTTCGTCTGTGTTCAGAAAAAACAGTTATTTGTTATTAAGGTCTTTAAAGACACTTTTACCACTCTATTATGGCGTAGGGCTCGGAGCTCAGTGAAATTTGGAAAATCTCCAACAGAAAATCAATACAGAGAGAGACAAATTGAAATTAATATTTTAGATTCACACATTTAAACCAATGCTTCTGTTATCATTTTTACATTGTGTACATTTTAGTAATGCAAATCACTATCAAGTCAAAACATGCGTGGACCACTGATTGACTCTGAACTTTCAAAATAAAGGCAATACAATGTCTAACTTGCTTTTACTTGATTAAAGAATCTGTTCTCTCCCAAAGGACTCGCGTCAATATTCATGGAAATATAAGGTGAATTAGTAAAAAAAACTATTTTACTTTACAACTTTGACATAACTTAAGTTAATGCTCTGGCCAAAATGGTCTGATTGAAAATAAAAATCCTGCTGATGTTGTGAATGGTTATTTGGCTTCTTTTACCTTTTTTTTTGCAGCAGCAGCTGAACTGATTCAGCTCCTGTTTGTTGAACTCGCAAACCAGATGCTACTCTGCTGATAAATATTAACATGTACTCCACCAAGCTAGAGGTCCTAGTGTTATTTTAATATGATTTTGAAAAAGCCTTCCAGGACATGACCCCATGACAGAGAATGATCCGATGAAACCTTGTAATTTGATATCCAGGGCCTGAGTTTTTCAAGAAAATCAAACATTATGTATTCGTATATCAAGCAAAGAAAATATGATGCATTTTAGGGGGCAGTAGGTATTTTCATTTTTACTGTTAAGGAGCACCAGTGATGTCTGACTTCATGCTGCGAATGTCAAGTGGAGTAAAGTCATGCTTACATCGCACTGTTGAAACAAGATGAGTAGACCCGAAGTGCTGTATATTGCGGTGCAGCATTTTGGTAAATGCCTCTGTACAGGTTTTCATGATGACAGAAACAATTCTGTCTGAATCAATTGTACATCATATGATGAAAACATGTTATGAAGCTCCTCTGGCAGCTCTCAAACGCCTAGACTGGAAGAAATTCTGAGAGTTATGATGAATACTAGTAGTTATCTGTTTGGTAATAGATTCAAAGTGTCAGTGTTTGTATTTATACACCTTTATATTGTTAACTAACATTCATTAAGCTCAGCTCTCCATACCTATAGGAGAGAGGTCTGTGGAAATGCAACAAGTGTTTCCCCAGAAATGAATACACACACATTTTCCACATTAACCACGACATCATCCCCTGACATTGTGCTTTTTGCATCAGGACTAAAACCTTTCTCTAACAAAGCTGTAGATTGATTCTGCCCGGTATCTTGAAATTGTTCTACATCTTCTGACCTTTGCTAATAATTTGACTTTACAAGTTCTAGTTCCCTGCTTTAAAAGGGCATACAGGCAGACTGGAAGCACTGGTATTTACGTGACTTCGGAACAGCAGATATTTATGTGATACCATTGATCGGAGCTGGCAAATGTATGCATCCTGCCAGCTGGTTATTCTTCCAGTCTGGGATGAATCTCTGTAGTGACCTTTGCAGTTTTTGCCTGCGACTGTGTCTAAGGCTTAACATCGACGACAGGGTAGACCAGGAGGTAGAGAGGGATTTTTGAACTCTAGGTCACAGTTTGAATTTGTAAAAACAATCTTTAAAATCATGTCAAGGTCTTTATTTTACTAATAGCATTTTAAAACTCACAGACAGCGATAAGAGCTGTGCTGACACTTCTTAAAATGAGGCACCAGGTATCCCACCAAATGTTCAACAGGTTTCATTTACATTTGTTTTGTGTGATGAAACAACATTATACAGCAATGCAAACTAGGGAAGAGTGAAATGTTATACAAGGCTAGCAAAATGTTAGCATTATGCATTTTTCCACCAACAATGTGTATTTTTTTTTATCTTGCTTTTGTTAGAGGGATACACAGTATTTGCTGGTATTCAAGTCTAGGAATTCCAATCTATAATATAGTACAAACTCTATAAATGCCTCCTGTATATTAACGCTACACCCTGACATCAGTTTAATTGTCACTTAGTTGTAACAGTGGTGTGAGGCAATTAAGTTGCCAAGTCATCACTGAAAGAGTAACACAAACTAGGAATACCAATTCAAACAAGAGCCGATTCAGATGCGGATGTTTTTTTCATTACCTCTTAGTAATTCTTTGTGTCTGTTTTACAGAAGAGCCAGGAGATTTCATGTGTTCTAATTGGTGCTAATAGTCCCTCCTCTTAAATTGTCACTGTAACATGCCCTACAAATTGCATGCTGCTGATCTTTACCAGGGACGGTGAAAGACTTTCCACTGTGCTGGGATCATCTTTAACATTTGACCATGAAAACAAAAAAACAAATGTGCACACAACACCTGTTGACCTGTTACATCAAACTTGTGCCAGAGTTTGGTCAACAGGTGACTTCTCCAGCTCGGTAATAAACCTCTACTCTGAATCAGCCATTAGGTGTACTAGCATGCTGGAATTACATTGATACAACATTACAGATACACATCGGCTGCTGGAATCGTTTTAAATTGCATTAATTACGATGGCCCGTTTTAATCAAGGGTGCAGATATCAGCCGCTACTGATGTTAAAACCATACATCGGTCCATCCCGAAACAAGATTAAAATAGCACCACTGTGGATGTCAAAGCTGGAAAGAAATTGTTGGGACACCAACATTACCTAATGTGGGGTTCTGTGTGAAAGTAAGAAAGGCAAGTGATGGCAGAGCTCTGTTACTGAGCTAAGGCAGATTCGAGATCACTGCCATTCTTATCAAGAGAGGTGATTAACATATACATTTTAACCAGAGAATGGAACCATGTCTTTGTTCATGCCAATTAATTGAATTGAATTGAATTGAATTGAATTGAATTGAATTGAATTGAATTGAATTGAATTGAATTGAATGGAATGGGACCACACATCATGTCTCCATGTCAGCTAACCCCAAGCTGTAAAGGGAGGTTGAGTAAACTTTCATAAAGGCAACTCATATACATGATCCTTCCTATTTACTGCCTATGCTCAAGAGGTTTTATGTGAACTTACTTTTTTATGAAAGTTTGAATCAAATGTCATCTCCTTACAACTCCTAAGGGAATACAAATCCATCAGAGGCCGTCCCAACTCTGGGCATGTATCAGCACGTAGCCATTAAAGGAAGGTACAGTCGGCACAGTGGCACCAGATTGAAATCAGAAATCAGTCTCCTTGTGTCATGGCGGCCTTTGTACTGATGGGAAACGCAGACTGGAGGGATGCAGATGGTCAAATGAAGTCTTCATTTATCATACAGTCATAAATCTGAAAATGCAGGCAGTTGCTTTGGGCGCTGGGAGCCCATGCCTGGTGCCAACTGCCAGGCGGAGATGCCGGCATCCTGGTGCCATCAGTAAGATAGCGGACCTCCCTCTCCCTCTCTCTCTCTCTCTCTCTCTCTGTCTCTCTCTCTCTGTCTCTCTCTCTCTCTCTCTCTCTCTCTCTCTCTCTCTCTCTCTCTCTCTCTCTCTCTCTCTCTCTCTCTCTCTCCCTCCGTCTCTCTGCTCTATCACTCTCTTCTTTGCTGTGGGATTTTTTAAGGTCACGCCCGGAGAGATTTGTGAGTTGTTTGTGGCAAAGCCTAATAAGGTTAGCATTGATAATATGGATGGTACATTTACAATGTAGACAGGGGCAGAAATCATCTCCACCCTGTTTACTGCTTTCAACATTGATCCCCAGTTCACCCTTAATACTGTCTTTGTAAATGTACAGTCTGGACCTATGATTACCAGCCCTGCCTCCCTTTAACCTCATCAAATACTTGTCGATACCATTGCTTTTAGGTAATGTTTGAACTACTGTATACACATTTTCACCATCATCCTCTGTGAAAATGAACAAATAAATGTGCTTTAGATATTCAGCTGCCTGCTACAACTGTTATTACTTCCCCTGCTCTGTGTTGTCAGCGTGTTTGAATCTTTCAACAGTTCCGCCGTGCTAAATGTGAAGTGGCAACACCCTAAAGGGCATGCCTTGCCATCGGGGTTTTAGGGAAAAAATCAGAGGGAACTGCATGCACATTTTAGATCAGACTTTCCACACCAAAGCAACCTTTTAAAGAGCGCCATCTGAAAGTAACATGAAATTTTCCCTCGATCAGACAACATACATGCCTCACACAAACACCAGCGCCCAGCGAACGCATGCTGAGAGATAACATAAAAGAACATGAAAGACATGAAAGCACACATTGATTGTCCCTGTTCGCTTCAACCCGGGCCTCTCTCCCCCAGCGGGCAGGCACGCAGGCAAGCTGGTGGGTAGGCATTCCCTGTGCTGTGGCCAAGATTGATAGGCACGTGTGTGTATGTGTGTATGTGTGTGAGTGTGTGTGTGTGTGTGTGTGTGTGGACTGTGTTTGCATGTTAGAGGGAGTGCTGACACCCTCTGTGCCATGGCCTCAGGCCCTCACACATCCACCCAATAGAAAGGGCAGCTCCCAGCGACGCTAGGTTACCCTTCAGCCCTGCAGCTAGACATGACATTACCCCGGGCAGTACCTCCACACAACCTCCCCCTTTTTACATCACAAACTGAAAAAATCACAATGGGACCATGTGACTACACACACAGACTCAGTCTTTGACAGGAGCTCTGTTAATGGCTGACAGCAGACTTCCATTTTGTTTGGCACAGAGGCTTATACAACAAGGGAGACCATTCCCTTGAAACCTGAATTTACCCATTTGATTACTCTCTTGTCTCATTGTTCTCCTGTTATCACAAAGTAATACAGCATTCAAAATGTGACAGTATCACCCTAACACCATAAAACTTTATTTTAGGGTCACTTCTGTAATGACAAATTATCACAGTGCAGCATTATGTGGTCAGCACACACAGAGCACACATCTTTAATAGAAAAGTAAGTTGATATAATATTAGTTTTATAGGACATGATACAATTTTACAATGTTACAATGTTACAATGTCATTCAGCAGACGCTTTTATCCAAAGCGACATTTATACGAGAACAAGAACAACACAAGCAAAGATCTAGACAAGAGGAAACAAGCTCAGTAAGAGTAACAAGGTGCTTTAAGTCCATTTGGATGCAGGTACTGCCAAGCAGTGTGAAGGCAATGCACAAAAGTAATTAAGGATTTTTATTTTTATTTTTTTTTGGAAAATAAGGTATATCTACAATGAAACAACCAAACAATTCAAGACCTTTCATTATCATCATTAACAATTAACTTGTCATCACCACAATAATTACCAAAGTACCAAGTGCTGGGTCACTCAAGAGCTGAACACAGATTCCCAGAGTAGAGCAGGACAGTGCGAGTCAACTGAAGCTAGAAGACACGATCTGCCACTGGGGACAACAGTGCTACAGATGTGGAATAAATCAAAGGTTGTAACTACTGGACAAAGAATCTTTCTTTGCATGGAGTCAGTAAATACACTTGAACCTTTCAGGTTTTCATTGAACTCTGTGGTTCATACTAATACTTCAACTCAGCCTACTTACCTGTGTAGATGCAGATGACACCTGGGTAACCCATCACCACACAATGTAGTGTTACTACCTTTCTAAACTTTGTGTTCTCTTCACCAGATGCAACAACAGGAACTAGCCCAGATGAGGCAGCGAGATGCCAACCTTACAGCACTAGCTGCCATTGGACCTCGGAAAAAACGTAAAGTGGATTCACCAGGGGCCACTCCATCAGGGACAGAGGTAAGAACCACATCTGTATACTGTCTAATGTTTTGTCTATTTTCAGTAGTGAATGTTTAATTGTTTTCTAACATATATTTATTTGTTTGGAAAACAATGCTACAAGTAAAGGTGATATTCAACAAGGTGTTGGACTGTTTTTTGTTTGTTTTTTCAAAGTCCTTAAATTCCTGATTATGAAGACCTCAAAGGTCATGATCCTGGTTATACCATGGCCTCATACTAATAAAAAAAAGAGCAAAAGTTCATGTTGTTATGTTGTCAAATCAAAATCTTAAGTTATTTTTGACAAGCCATAACCTGTTTGTAAGTATCACATGAGGGTGTGACTAATAGCTCAAAAATTAATTACCATACCTTTAGTTTGTAATGCAGTACACACATTGTTCACTACTCAGAGAAACAAGGGGAGTTTTTTCCTGTCCACTCAGCTCAGGGAATGCTCGACTTACTATGTGACCCAGAAACTGTATTCTAGCAAGAGTTAAAGTCTGTAAAATCTTACTAAGCTCATCTAGACACATTAAACAACAGGAGTAGCTCACATAACATACAGAGTATATTTCCCCACTCTTCATGGCTACATGGTTGAGGAAGGATTCAGTGCATTTTGGGCCAAATCATCCCTTTATCCTTATTTAAAAGCAGCTTTCACTCACCCTAATGATTCTGTAATGGTAAACATAATTGCAATTTCCATCTGCACTTTCTCTGAAGAATTCTGAAATCCTAAATAAGGTATTTCTCATATTTGAATAAGGTATATTTGTATAAACAGCTTTCAGTGGTAATTTTCATGTTCCTGTTACCCTGAATGTGTGAGGTTCATACAGGAAGGTTTACTTAATATGCAAAACATGAGTCACTGGGTATGTATCTTCAAAACAGTGAATATGAAATAGGAATCCATAACTGCAGGTAAAGCTGTGGTTTCCATTTCCAGCTGCTGGTCAGATATTTGTGATTCCTCCTGAGAAAGTCAGTTTTTGTTTTAAATACATAATTTTACATATTAAAGTGCTGTTCTTCAAAGACTTTGGGTTGTACTGTACATTGCTCACTTTTCTCAGAAATTATACAAACTTTTCATCTGTCTGTGGGTTCAGGTTTGCAGATATTTTTTACTTAATGGTTGTAAGATATTAAAGTGATTAAAGTGAATGCAATTTCAGACATTACCCCAAAATCAGCAAATCTCTAATATGTGGTATACTGTGGGTTTGTTTAATGGTCAACTGATAATGTTTTTTTAATGACTGATGCCAATAATAAGAGAGCAGGTTGGCTGAAATCCAATATACAGTAGGTACAGAAAGTATTCATACCCCTTCACTTTTTCTACATTTTGTTATGTGTTACAGCCTTATTCCAACACTCCACACACAATACCCCATAATAAAAAAGTGAAAAATGTTTTGTAGACATTTTGGCAAATGAATTTAAAAAACCACTCAAATAATGTATGTATATAAGTATTCACACCCTTTACTCCATACTTTGTTATAGCACCTTTGGCAGGAGTTAGAGCCTCCAGTCTTCTCAGATATGGTGCTACAAACTTGGCACACCTGGGTTTTGGGAGTTTTTCCCATACTTCTTTTCACATCCTCTCAAATTCAATGAGGTTGTATGGGGGCGTCAGTGCACAGCTATTTTCAGGGCTTTCCAGAGATGTTCAATCAGGTTCAAGTCCGGACTCTCTGGCAGGGCCACTCAGGACATTGTCTTGTCTAGGAAGAGTCCTAATGGTTCCATACCACTGTGCTCTTTGAAATCTTCAACGCAGCAGAATTTTTTCTTTATTCTTCCCAGATCCTTGCCTCGATACAATCCTGTCTCGGAGGTCTACAGACAATTCCTTTGACTTCATGGCTTGGTTTGTGCTCTGACATCCACTGTCAACTGTAGGATCTTATATAGACAGGTGTGTGCCTTTCCAAATCATGTCCAATCAATTGAATTTACCACATGTAGACTCCAATCAAGCTGTAGAACCATTTCAAGGATGATCAGAGGAAAAAAGGATGCATTTGAGATCAATTTTGAGTTTCAAAGCAAAGCATGTGAATACTTATGCATATGCAATATTTGAGTGTTTTATTTTTAATCAATTTGCAAAAATTTCTACAAAACATTTTTCACTTTGTCATTATGAGGCATTGTGTGTAGAATGTTGACGGAAAAAATGAATTTAATCTATATTGGAATAAGGCTGTAACATAACAAAATGTAGAAAAAGTGAAGGGGTAGGAATACTTTCCGTACCCACAGTATAATGCAGATATCATGTTGTAATAGTTTTTTCGCATTTGATAAAAAAAATAGAACAATTTACATGAAATGACCAGTTACTCGTGCACATTAATATCAAATGTACATGATTTACTTAGCCAGCAAGATGTTTTCGATAGACTTTTTCTTATATCATGAAGAAGAAAAGTACAGTGGGTTATGCTAAATATACCAGAACATGATTGATTTATGCTAGCAATACCAAACTAAAATTGTATTCATCCTAATATAATTTTTCTTAAACACCAGCTAGTAAAAGTTTTAGATATGACATGCTATTTAGGATGGGAAAATTGTGTTTCTATTTAGTTAAGATGAGGATGAATAAGGAAGTATATGGAATAATGCAGAATCTAAAATGCAGAACAGCAAAATGGACATAAAGGGAAGCGCCAACACTTCTCGACAGCAGCCACGCTGACAAGACTGCCTGCAGTGTCTGAACACATAATTTGTTTATAAGATTATTCTCTAGTACAGCAAATAGAAGCTGTGACTAAATCACAGCTTCTATTTGCTGGTTACCAAATTTGCAGATGTGTCCAGAACCATGTGTCAGTCATAAAGCATTGCTATCATTTTTGTTTAGCCTTGATCAAGTCCAACTCTTTCAAACTTTTCACTTTGTTTTACCATCATGGTCAGTGTAACCGCCAAAACAACATTCAACATAACACTGCTCATTTCCTGAAAATAAAAAAATCATCCATGCAGACACAGCCTCTTTTTCGGTTGTCTCGGCCTCAGCATTTTCCAATCATTGCTGATAAAGTAATGTGGCTTCTTTAGGAGGAGGAGGGGATCATGTAGAAGTCAACTCTAAGAACTTCTGTCGTCCAATAGGCTTTGAGCTTCAGAGCTTACTCAAGCTAATAATAATCAACACATATAAAAGTCTTAGCCAACCAAAAATGTGTTAAAGAGCAGTAAAAACAGGTTTGAAATAGTTTAAACGATTAACTGTTTTCTGTTATGCAACATATTTGAAATTAAGTCAAGATGTCAGAATGCATAAGAAGACATACAAATGCAGATTGGAAAATAAAGATAAAACTCCCTGTGGGAGTTTGACCCGAACCTCTCCAAGAGTTTTCTCTTTGGCTGCCTCTTCAGTTGTCATGTAGGAAATACTGACAGCTTGACATATTGTGGGCTCTAAAGTTTACTGAGATGAACTGAATGAGAGAGGATACGATCTGTAACTATGTGATAATTTGTCCTATTATTTCTTTACACAAAGACTAATGGTACACAGATACAGAACTGATGGTTTGTTGATTGAGTCTATGTCAGGTGTGTTTCAGGTATTTTGGGTTCACATTTAATTGCATTGATTATTATGTTTCACATTGAGAACCAAATTTGATAGATGCCAACCATTATAAAGACCTTTGTTAGCCCTGAAGGACAAAACACAATAAAATGAAAGAAATCAGAACTTTACAATGAATAGTAGATTGCTAGATTTGTGTGTGTGTGTGTGTGTGTGTGTGTGTGTGTGTGTGTGTGTGTGTGTGTGTGTGTGTGTGTGTGTGTGTGTGTGTGTGTGTGTGTGTGTGATCAAAGGTTCCATGGTGTTGTGTTAACTGTTGTTTCATTGAAGTGTAATGTTTATTGTTCAAGGCCACAGCATGATCCTTATAGTGAGCTACAAATCATGATCCAGTAGAAAAGGATAAATGCTCAAGTAAAGGAATAAACACAGGATTACAGCAGTAGCTATAATGGAGGACTAACAGTGGAATATTTTACAGAGAATAGAATAGACGTTAGAAGACGTAAGAATAGCCAAAGATAGGGAAAATAAGCAAAAAGCCCAAAAGTAAATATAATTTTGCCACATTGTCAACAGGCAGAGGTGAAATATGCCGGACTTCTTTATACAGATTGATTTAACGTGATGTGCGAACAGGTTGTCCCTGGGGTCTCCTTTTTGAATGACAAATGATTACAGTTGTTTTTTGTTTTTTTTAACCAATCATAATCAAGTTTTTTACACAGCCAGGCAATAAGATACATGATATTCTCAATATCAAAAGAAGAAGTGAGGTTAACTTTGATTTATTTAATGATTATGTGTGCAGTGTGATATTTATCATGAGTGATCAGAGATTCAGAGTGAGTTCAGCTCTATCTTCACATCCTTATTCCCACAGATACTGAGCTGATTGTGTGTCTGCAGCTGATGTTTTGTGGTGTGGTTGCTGTGAAGTGTACTGGTGGGCTGTAGATGCAGTAAACACCCTCTGAACCATTATTCTCATGTTTGTTCATCTACTTTGTGGATAAAGATGAAACAAAAGTTGAATTCTACGATTACAGTCATGAGTGGGGAACCTTTCTTGAGGCTCCAGGGAGAGGGTTTGTGTTTTGGATGGGGTACTCAATCTTGCTCTTGAGGCTTTAGTTTACAGCCATTGTGGCCTGAATACCACACATCCTCTTCACGCTTCACCTGTTAAGCATTAGCCAGGTAGCTTACTCATCACATTGTCATTTTAACAAGGCAAAAATGGTATGAACAGGGTGTTATACTTCCGTGTGACCTGCCAGGTCTGTTCTTAATTAAGCTAACTGTGTTTTTATACAGAACAGTGTACTGTTTGAGGTTCTATAAGCAGCGACTAAAGTATTGTATTTCCTCAACACAGGGTCATACATGAAGTCATGCACAGTTTCTGTACTAAGTCACATTTCCCTTCAGGCAGCGGAGAGAAACATTTAAATTCCACATATTCATCCGTAAATATGATGAATCTAAAATAAGGCTGAATTTTGAATGTCAATTGGTCATTTTAATAACCTGCTTATCGAGTTGCATCTTCACATCCTTCGCTTAACAGCAATATGCTGCAGAGGAGCATAGTAATGCACCCGGTAAAAAAGCATAAATAACAAAATAAAAGCATTACTTCTGGTCCTTGAGTGCAGTGCCAACCTCTTTCAGAATGGTTTACCCTGATGGGTATTAGCCTGCGACCTTCTGCTGCATTAAAAAAAAAGCTGCTTCCTCAGACTGCTCTCCCAAATGTAGTTACACAACATAAACATGAATACATTATGCTGGAGCTCTTCTTTTTTTTCTGTTTATTCCCTTTGTTTAATGTCCTGTTCATGTTTAATTAGAGGGGCATAATGAAGTGAAGTCACAGTGTGCCCCTCCTCTGGTGATTGCAGAGGGGGTGGACGAGGAATCTTAACTTATTTTCACTTCGTTTTCACCTCCTCACATTTCTTCATTTCACATGGGCTGGAAGCGCCCGCAGCATTCTCTTTCCCTTCTCCAGAGCAAAGTGAATGTGACTTTTCTAAGGGGGTCACAGGATGCCTGGAGGCCTGTGGGTGTTACTGGACTGTTGCCTGCTCTTAGCTTCACTGAGGGGCTTGTCATAGATTTCATCTCCACAGAAATGAGCCGGGGGCCCTGGCCAGGAGCACAAGCAGCCAACGTTATGAAGGGCCCATGCTGATTATTTCCCTCTGACATCGCATCCTGAGCTTTCCGCATTAATCCCAGACAAAGGCAGCCCTTCAGTGCTGTGCCAGAGCTCAAATTAGGAGCCAGATAATGGCCTGGTTGAGATCCTGCTCTGTTCACTGAAAGGCATAGCTCCTGTTCAAACCCTGTTCAATATTCATTCCCTCTTGCTTGTTCTCCTCCTCATCAGACCACCTTTCCACCATGTTCGGACTGTGATGGAATTCAGGTGACACAATTTCACTCTATTCCCCCCCAAACCTTAACCCCCCCCCACCACCACCACCACCATCACCACCACCCTTGTTCACCCACCTTTAATTTGAAGGTGGCTTGGCCGGGCTTGGGCCTGTGCCTGGATGTGGATGGCCACGGGCTGTGAAACTGATAGCCAGTCAAGACTGGAGTGTCTGTCTCCAGCCTGATCTAGTCTGCAGGAGGGAACAAAGGGGGCCTTACAGGGCTCCGCAGGGTGGATTATTTTCAAGGAGCCAATGGCTGAGGCTGCTGGCTGGCTCACTGGAAGAGGGCCTGCTGCGGCCCCAGCAGTGGGTCACTGCACAGGCAGGGGCGGCACAGGCACACACACACACACACATATCAACCCACCCCCTCCGGCGCAATAGTCCTGCAGCCTTAAACCTCCAATCAGCACACACAGGCTTTTGAAGTTCAGCACAAAGTCAAGGGTGAGCTACCTTGAAGAAGGTGGAGGGATGGAGGGCAGTGACAAAGGGCAACTGAAGGTGGATGAGGGGATGAGAAAGGCTCGATATCCCTTAAAACATAAGCTTTTAGATGTGGACAACAGTACTCTGATGCTTGATTAGAAAGTGTTGACACATGGAAAAAGATATGTAAATAAAGTGTATGTTTTCTTCAACTAGAATTCTGTTTCATTGAACTTTGCAATCTCACAATGATTAAACACTATTTGAGCCCTTGACTTCCTCGTTCCCCCTCACTGATTTTCAGGTGTTATGATTTCCTCCTTCCTGTGTTGCTACCTTATGAGAGACAGATAGAGGCTCCTCAGTACATCTAAGGTTAGCATTAAAGGTTCTGCGATGTAAAATGTTCCTCAACGCGCAATGTCCCGCAGTGTTAAACATGCTCACAGCTTTGAAACATCCTTGACACATTTACGAGCTCGTAGTTATCATCCCGCCACTGAGGCCATTTATCACATCAAAGGAAGAGCTTTGTTTGTTGACGTAAAAGCAACAATAAGAGCTAAATTGCCTCGGTTTTGTACAGCCACACTTCCTTTCTCGTATCTGCCTCGACCAGGCGCAAATGCAAGGGACAAAGGTAGGCGAGCGATTTAATAGTGAGCACAGTCTATTTTTCCATTTGAATTCATTTCACCTTCTTTCTTTGAGGCTGTAGATCAGAAAGAAGGAGTGAGGCAATAGAGTGAGAGGCATGGGGAGAGAGGGGGGAAAAGCACAAGGAAAACTGATGCCCTTTCCTCCAGCTAAATTAACAGGAATCACGTGGAAAACAATCTGAGTCTCCAATGAAGGAGGGAGGAGGAGGGGGGGACCATTAAAATTAGCCCCAAGCTATGGACTGCACCCAATATCACTAAAGCTGCACTCACTACAGATGTGGAGGCTGGCTTACAGGCAAACTATGCTCTGTTCTATAGCTACAATTAAAATCAACCTCGCTGCCAAAAAATAGGAGGGGGAAAGAGGGGGTAGAAAGGCAGACATGGAACATCAAAGACAGATTGAAATGTGTAGTCAGTAATAAGAGTGGTCTCCAAGCCCCGAGGTTCTCCACGGTCCCCTTGTTAATGAGAAATTTTGACCTCTGGTTTGTAAGTTAAACTTGTAATCTCGGTTAATGAAGTAAATCAATCCCAACTTGGGAGTGTTCAGTGTCTCTCCCTTTGCCTTCTCCCCGCCAACCTCCCCTCTGTCCTTCTCTCTCGTGCTTTTCTTCCTCTCCTTCTCCTCCTCCTCCTCTTACGTCGCTCCCAGTATGCCGCCTGGGAGTAAAAACCGGCCAGGTCTTCAACCAGACAAACAGGAAACTCGCAGAGCACGAGAGTTCCGGAGCTGGAGGCGGGGGTGAAAGGACTCAGAGGACTACGACCAACCAGGCTGTTTGGTTAAGGAGGAGAACGGCCAACTGAGTGCTAGCAAAAGGGACAGCATGACAGAGACCATTTGCCCCTCCTCCTCATCTCCTTTTCCTACCCGTCTTTTCCCTTCCCTGCCCATAACCCGTTGGGGATAGTATTTGGTTTTACGGTCGTGCCTGTTTGTTGGTACAGTAGGAGGAAAGGCATTGCTGGTATGAGTACTACTAAAACATCCCTCCTGTCTACTTGCTTACTCTTCTCCATGTCCAAACCAGAAATACAATGGAAATTAGAAGTAGAAAAGACAGCTTACTTGACTTCTTTTTAGCTTTCTTTAAAATCTGGAGAGCTACTTTTGCTCTTAACCATATGGAAGCATCTCTCAATGCATCGATATTAACCTCAAATTAGCTGTTGTGTATATTTATTTATTTATTTCACCACACAGTTTTCTAGCGTGGGATCAGAAGTAGAGTGCAAAGACTTTAGCATCACTTATGTTCAGCTGTAATGAAGCATAAGGATTCCTCTACTTTTCTGCATACTACATAAATATGATTAAAGAGGGCACAGAGAGGCTGCTTTTGGTTTCATAATGTCAAGAAGATTGTAATATTTGTTTGACTTCATGTCTCAAGGCAGTTCTGTACTTCCTGCGAGGACACAAAGGAGACAGAGTTGAGTCTTCAGAATGGTTACAGGGGCTCCTTGGCCAGATGCCATACGTTCGTTGAGCTTTAACACACTGCACTTTGCCAACTTTCCTTCCCCTGCACAATGAAGAGCACAGCGGTACTACCACTGGTTAATGCACAATGCACTATGGGTTAAAGCATTTAGAAAGTGGCCATATCATTAGTCTGTAAAGATAAACACATTTGTGTTTTCTCAAGTTTTGTGGAATGAATGTATCCACCATTGTTTAGTTCTGCATTAAATATACAAAATGTAAAACTTATGTCATTAATAGAACTACATATGACCTGTAATCCATGATAAGTACTCATTTGCGGGTGAACATAACAATATCCATCTTACAAGTGTTAATATAATAACACTTAATCTCCATAAGTATATTTCACTCCTACAATACTTAATATGACACAAGCTGTTACATTTTAATGAAAATATTTATTTGATAGAACTCTTCATAAGAGATTAAACCCATAAACGATACATCTGAGATAATCTCTGTACACCAGCTCCAACCATCGATCAACAGACACAACTCCGACACATTTGTGAAGATCAAATCTGGAGCTAGAAATGATCCTCCAGCCTGTCGCATCATAAAGCATGTAGCCAATATCAGTTGTAAGTGCTAACACTAGCATGCCAACATAGTCACAATGACACGCCAAGATGCCCTTTATCGACTTATAAAAGGTCACAATCTTAATTGAGCATGTTAGCATGCTAATATTAGTTAATAAGGACTTAACACAAAAACAACTGCTGCTGAGGAGTACAAATATTGGAAGCAGACCAATGTTTTGTCATTACTTTGACTTAAAGCTGGGGTTGGTTGTCAGATTTAGATACACTTTTTTGTTATACTGGTTAAAATGATCTTTATGTCCCGATGGCAATCAATACATTCTTAAAAAAGAGCGGAAAAAAGCTGCTATCTACAGCCGGAGTAAACCTGGGAAAACTCCAACCAATCCCTGCCATCAGGAGCCAAATTATTAAACCAATCAAATCCATCCTGCCATTCTGCCCGCCTCCTGCGCATACATTTCCCTGGCGTGCACTCCCCGTCCCCTGCCTCTATTTACTGAGTTGACGTAGTGCGAAACACAAACGATGTGCTGAGGACCGGTTTTGAATCAGTCACGATCATATAGTCGCGAAGCAGCGGCGCTCGTGCATGTGAGCGGTGGCGTCGTTTTGGAGGAGCTCCGAGGGGAGGAGGGGAGGGGTTAGACGGAGTCCTGAGGAAATGATACATTCAAATTCATGCTAGTTTTCCGTGACTACCAACCCTAGCTTTAATGAGTCAAAAAGGTAATTCGTCAAAAACCAAAGCATTGGACAAAATTACAGAAAAAACCTGGATTATAAATTGCACTGCCTTATAAGAGTCTGTTATGGGGGGTCTCTCAAAGGAAAACTGTCTTTCTATTGGACAATGTCTTCAGCACAGTCCACAAAGTTCATTCTCTATGCAGCCGTGTACCTCTTTTAGTACCGTCTGATTTTATTTCATGTAGACTTTGCAGTCCTCCTTGCTACTGGGGCTAATTTGTCAGAAACTGCACACAATCAATTCACTGACCTTCTGCCAGTTTTCATTTTAAAACTGTATGTAGATGACAAAAACTGCATTAAAGTGGGTCTTATTCACCAAATTTTACAGTTCATATCTAAGTCAGGTTGGCACATGACAAACCACCTAAATGTTCACAAGGCATTGAACTTTGAATAAAAAATATGAACCCCATGATGTTGCTTGAGGAAAAGTCACAGATCACCAAAGTGTTTTTGTGTCACCCTCTGGTAACCATATTGTCTGTACTAAATTCAGTCCTGTTGCATCCAAGCGGCAACCTCTGGTCTAAAAATAGTCCAATGATCCAGTTCATCGAGGATCCGCTTGTGGCTGGCTCTGGAAGCACCGGAACCACTTACACACCAATTCAAAAAAGATGATCTTTACAGCAGAAATAAACATGTTTACAGCCTGGTACAAAGGACGAGTGCAGTCTGGATAGCTCATTTCTCGATCGGCACACACTGTGAGGGGGGTGAATTTTTTTCAGAACGCGGCAATTTCGGAGAAATTGAGATTACAAGTCTTCTAATGAGAGGCACAGCTGACTTGATTGACAGGCGGGAACACTGTAGCTGTTGGCTAGGAGGCTCAAAGCCCGCCTCTTTACGTCACAATCGCTCGACAACAGCAATATGGCTGCCACCAACTATTGGCCTCAAAACAGCGCTTCAGAAACAGATGGGTGACTACACAGATTCTACGTCCATATTTTATACAGTCTATGGTTGCATCTGATAAAATGTGAGATATATTTGACACAATGAATCAAAACTTTAACTTGCTGGTGGTGCCACAGGAGAAGTTGAAACTGACGTCATGCAGATTCATCCTCTGGGGACTATGAATACATATTCCCGATTTTAAGACAGTGTTTCCATTAGGTGTCAGGTTATTTAACTGGAGACCTGCTCATGGCTTTAACAAGAGAGAATGTATATAGGATTTATCCTCTGGGAACTAGGAATGTTTGTACAACACATTATGGCAGCCCATTAAATTGTTAGTTGGACATTTTAGTCTGGGCCAAAGTGGTGCACTAAAAGACCATGAAACATACATTGCCTTGGATAGATCCATGCAACTGATTGATGCGGTTTTATAACAAATTTTTCTCATAAAGATACTGGGCAGCTTAAAAAACATAGTTATTTACAACATAAACATATTGCTCTTAAGTTTGACAGAACGATTCATATGTTCCATGTATTCACAACATACATCTCTAAATTGTTTACCATCTAGATTAAAATCCTCAGGGACATGAGACCCAAGAAATGGAGTTCAGCATGTTTGAATTACAGAGAAGCTCAGAGTAGCCTGTTTGTTCCACTGTCTCTGTTCTCCAAACCCAGCAGTTTGCATGTGACTTGAGCTGATGCTTCTCAACGGTTACACTCACGTGAGGCATAAAAAATACATATGTCTGTAACCTGCTTGCTGCACATGAATTTAAATATAGAATGTGAGAGTAGAAGAGATACTGTTGGTCTTGAAAACTTGAATACCTGTAGGTCTTAAAAAACTCTTATATCTGCAGGTCTTTGTACCTGTCAGCTTGACTCAGCATCACAAGTTCAATGTCTTCATTCCTGGAAAGGAGCTCAGAAAACTCAACGATCAGTAATACAGACACAAACAAACACATGCACAAGGGCCGTTCATGCTCCACAACCTCAGTCATTCAGATATAATTTTCTAGGAGGTCACATTTAAAGAAGTAGGAGAGCAATCACATCTGCTGAGGGATCTTTTTACTCTTTCTCACGATTACAAATCCTAAACTTGTAGCCTGACAATCATTAGTCCCATTAAAAAAACCCTCTTAAAAATGATGATGTATTCGTTTGTACTGTTGAAGAGCACTGGTACTGGTACACACAGTGTCTATAGTTTCATCTTTGAGTTCTTGACTAAGACTGCCATGACAATCCCCCACCCAGGCAAGACTAGGGTATAACCATGTGAAATTATTTAAAAGGTAGTTAGTGCAGCTTTTATAAATTCATATAAAGACCTAAAATTTGTAAAATGTAAATAATTGTAGACATTAGTATTAACACTGTAATCTCCCTATTTAGATAAGAAACCTTCTTTCCATATTCATGGCAAAGAAGTGATCTGCCTCATTCCTGCCTTTAAAACTTTGCCCTGAAATAATGGTTAAATATACAGTTTTGACAACAAAGTTGAGCCCCAGGCACTTAAAAGATATCCATCTTAAAGAAATTAATTACCTCCCTTGTTAATCTTGATATAATTAAATTTCTGAAGAATGAAATTTGCTGCCTTTTTCCCCCTCACCGCCTCGCTGCTATGGAGGCGAGTCGTTAATGGATGGCTCTCTAGCTAGCCTGCTGGCCAGGGACGTTGGGACAGCCTAACAACCTGGGCCCCATGCTGTGCTATACCGAGCTGTGCAAACCCACTCGCCTCATCCTACGCCTTCTCCACTCATAGGGATTGGCGAAAAAACGCCTCGATCAATGCTTTGCCCATGTTTCCTTCATCCTGGAGGAGATGGAAACTCTGGGCCACCAAATTCTGAGGCCTAACATGTAATAATGTTGTTGAGTGACTTCAGAGTCTTAGCACGCGGGCGCTACTAATGAAGTTGTCAACACAGAGCCTCTGAAACTTACATGGTAGAGCCCTGGAGAGCCTGCAGAGTTCTCTCTGTTATGGCTCACTTAAGAAACTCCTGTGTCTTTGTGTGACTTACTGTCGTTTTTATTGGACCTCCTGCGTTGCTGTTACATCTAACCCTGATTGCTTTGCGGCACCATGGCATTGTAAGGGAGCTCTGCATTCTCTTGTCACAGTGTGTTTAAGTTTGTTTTCCTTTGACTATAAGTTTTATGTCAGCTCCATTGTCAGCTGTCAAGGTCTGAGCCTGGGGAAAGAAAAGAGAAAAAGCTGGGAAGGATCTTTCATTAGGAGCCGGTAGGGGGGCAGAAGAATGCCAAGGAGGCAGAGGAGAGGTGCTAAGACACAGAGTAGGCAAAACACTACAACTAGATGGCAGAAATGCCAACATAGAGATCAGTTTGAGTTTCCAAAATCTGAATCAGGACTTTTTAGGGTGGAAGTGTCCATTATGCATCCTGTAAGCAGCAGCTTTGTGCTAAAAAGTCAATACTAAATAATGGAGCACTGCCTTTACATTCATAGCTTTTTTAGCAGCTTGCATTTTCCAATTTTCTGTCAAAAACAGTGTTTTTTTTGTAGAACATTCTCACATTATAATGCAGTGATTTTTTTCCCCATGCACATATAACCTTTATATCCTTTATCATAAATTTGGGAATCTAGTGTCAGTGAATCCCTGACATTTTTGACAATATTGTATGATAGTGAAAGGTTGACATGGTAAGTTAAAGTGATTTATTATCCTATAGAAAAAAACTGCAGTGCAAAGGTCAGCCATCAAACTATCTATTATTGAATTATTGTCTATTGAATTCTAGAAAAACATGTTTTAGCAAAATAGGAAAAGCTCAGATTGACAAGTGGATATGTCTTGTGGTTCTGCAGCAGGTGATGAGTCAATTAGTGACTGTATTGTTCCCAACCCTAAAAACCCTTGCTGTTAACTGCCTTCATTGCAATTCCTCACGAAGCTTTTTACTAAAGGGGCCAGAAGTGCCTTTCCCCCTCAGTCTCCCACAGGGAGAGGCTTTGTTTTAGTTACACTGCAGCTACCCTTCATAAACCCCGAAACCAACCACCAGCTACTGTCCTCCAAAGAGATGGCCCACGTTATTGAATTGCTGAAACAACACAATTCATATCTTTCCTTCAGTGTGAGGAGTATTCTTTTCTCTTTTTATTGTTTTGTGCTAGAGTACTGTTGTGATACATTGTCCTCTATTTTGTCTTTTAACAGAAAAACAGAACATCTAAAATTAGCTTCAGAAAATGGTGAAAAGAGAACAAACAAGGCGATCCATTAGTGAGGATGGGTTATTGGCTGACTTGCCTCTTCTCATGGCGGACCATTAAAAGTGGTAATGTCTGCCTGCAGCAGTGCCCGGGGAAGAAGAAGGAGGCCATGGAAGGCATATTTCACATGCATCAGACACTGGAATTAAATAGACCAATGTTCCCTAAAAAGACTGAAGTACATCTCTTTCTGATGTGCGTCCCGGGCAAAAATTCATTGATCTTAGAATGTCCCTTGGCAATTATAAAATATTAAATCCAAGTCGCACTTTTCGGCTCGGCTTAATTTTTTTTTCCTCGCTTTTCACTGCTTTCCATTTGACCAATTTAGAAAAAAAGTTAGAAATGGATGGCCGTGAAAAAAACTGATAATAAAGGCTGTGCCCACTTTTAGATGTCTTTTGTTATGTTTCTGTATTGTTTTTGCTGAACATCTCAGATCACTAATGGGATGAAGTCCCAGCTTTGCAGAGAGAGCCTGAAACATGTCTTGTTACAACATCAGAGCAGTGCAAGTCTGGACCATAAACGACGGAAAAGGAGCACACAGGGGAGTGTAATTTCTACAATCTTATTCCTGAGTGCAAGGTCGTCATAGCTGATGATATCTTTTTCAGCACTCTAGGGGTGACAAATATTTGTCAGCTGCTTTTCATTAGGTCTGTGGCCCGGCTGCTCACCTCCGTGGCCCCTCCATGTCCCTCAGAAAGTACAGAGGGGTCCACAGTTAATTGCCCAAATCATTAAATTTAACATATATCTCAATAAAAATAATCAGCCAGCTGTTTGACAAGGTACACAGTTCATTAAGTCCCCTTGCTTGTTTGTCGTTTCCCTAATTAAGATTTAGAATCGATCATTGAGTGTGTAATGTACAGTGTAGCTCGGCTTGCACCGGGAGTCTCTCTGCTCAAACGAAAAAAAAAAAGAAACAGCATCCGCTCGCTAAAGCTTTACCATTTAGCACACTGACTGCAATGGGAATTAGACATCCTGTGCTAATTAGGGAGGCCAATTAACTGTGAAATTCAGGCGTTTTTGACAAATAATCTCAGCAGAATATAGACATCATCGTGCACATGAATGTTATCCGTCCTGAATGGAGAGAGCATAAAGGATATTGGCTGCAGTGTTGCTGTTTTAGTTGCTTGTTTATGTTGCAGAAAATCAAAGTGGGCCTTGGTTTATGTCTCTTAGCAGACAATCTAACCTAATGTGTCTCATGCTTTCTTGGTGAAGCCACCATTCATGTACATGTCTACCAAAATCCATATATCTGATTGGATTTAGCATAACCAAACAAAAGATTAGTCTGTAGTTACATGTCTAAAACTAAACATGGATAATGGAGGATACAATCTCTTGAATACAGCAGGGTAGTTTTGGAGAAAGTGGACTGATATTCATATGTTGTTGCTAATTTGAACTACTGGGTTACCAAGGTTTTGGCCTGGACTTGCATTTGAACTGCAGAACAACAATGTTGCAATGTCAGCTGCCCACAACTTGACCTGTATTCGCTTTCCCCTGAAACAAAGATTCAGCATCACCAGAGAACTCAATGTTTCTGTGTCTCTCATTCCCGTTTTGATTCATGATCACATGTATTTTTTAGATTGCATAAATTATGTATTTGTTGGACTAATGAACGCCCTCCTCTGAGAGAATTTTGAGGAGAGTTGTGAATAGCTGGATATGGCCTCTTTCACCCGCATCACTGTTCTGATTACATGTCGTGGCAGTTGAGAGCAATAGATGTGGTTTTGGCTGGAAAAGACCAGCCTGGCCTTTTGGAGAGATTCTTATATACACATACAACAAGGTCCAGAGAGCCACAAAATGTAAACACACCTCCTGGGCTGGCCTGTGTCACTACACACCACCGCTTTGTTGTGTTGGTGTTAGTTTGTGTATTTAGGTGTGTGCAGAAATGCGTGTGTGGTCTGACTTGTTGACAACCATAAAACAGGCCCCTGCTGTCTTTATTACCTGTCCAACCTATCCGCACCTCTTTGTTCCTGCGATATGTTGAAACACATTTACCCGTGCTTGCGTTGGCGCTTTCTGTTCAGTGAGAGTTTAATAGAAAGCCACCATTTCACGGCGGAAGGCAATGCTGTGGGTGTATGCTGAAGCTGTTTGGATACCAGGCAGTGCCGGAGGTGTGTTTGCTGGGCGCCAGTGGGCAACTCCTGCAGCTGCCCGCCTCAGGTGCAGCAAGAATTGAGTACTTCCTTTTACAAGATGTGTAATTATTATGGCAGACAAGGGTGTGGGTTTAAACCAAGTCAATATGTAGATAAGTATTATACACACACACACTCATACACACACAGCTGCCTGGAAGATGATGCTCTTGTATGTGGCATAATAAAGCAGGTTGCCAAAAATGCTGTGCAGGTAGGAAGGAAGCCTTCTGGGCCTGTGGAAGAGGAACCTGATGGGAGGAACGAGGCCTCCAGGAAAGTGCCAGAAAAACTGCAACAAGGAAATCTCTTACTGAGGCCAAATTTAGTGATGATGCCTGCCATTGTAACCCCAAACTCACTCTAACCACTAATTGACAATTGACTATGTGATTGTAACGTTAACATTGTAGTGTAATGTACAAAACATGCACTTTGTATGTTACAATACTATGGAATAACTGTTTTTTCTATCATTTTTCTACCAGTAGAGATATAGTAATAGTAGAATGAAAGAAGGGAGTAGTATGCTTGTTTTCAGGCTTTATACTGTCACTCTGATACCTCTATAGCTTTACATGACCTACAATTAGGAAAACAATGTATAGGCTGGTGTTTTTGAAAACCCTGTCTGAAATGCTAATTCAAACTACACTCAAAGAAATAATTTGTTGATTGAATGTAATAAAACTATGGAAAGAATTTCCACCTAATTAAAATGCTTTCATTTAGCGAGACACAATTTTGTTTAACCAACTAATTCTAAATATGCTGAGTGAACATAAAGTATTGATGTAACCATTACTTATTTGCAATGTTTGGCTCCCGTTCGAGGTTGTGGGTAGCTGACTTCTGGCGGAAGGCAGACAACTGTTCATGCACACACACACACACACACATACCTACAGAGAGACCAATTAACCTGGTGAACATGTTTTTGGACTATGCGAGGAAGCCGGAGTACCCGGAGAGAACCCACGCATGCACAAGGAGAACATACAAACTCCACACAGTAAGGCACCTGACTCAAACCCGGAACCTTCTAACTTTGAGGCAACAGCGCTACCCACTGCACCATTGTGCAGCCCGTATGTTCAATCATCAGAAATGATTTGAACTGTGATACAAACCTTTTTATCATGTGAAAATAAACTCTAAAATAGTAGTTATTGAGAAAATAAGACATTTGACATATGAAGAATGTTTACATTTAGCAGTTTAAACGTGCCAACTTAGTTTACCCCCAGTTGGTGTCCATCCATCCATCCATCCATCCATCCATCCAGGTAAAGTTTGGAAAAAGACCACAAAACAGACTGGGTTTGTTGGAATAGAACTCTATTCCCCAGAGAAGGCAAACAATGACAAACAAAAAATATGGATCTTGACTTGGTAGCATTTAAAATAAGTGCTTACTGATTAAGACATTTCTCCACCGTAGATGTCGCATGTACTGCCACTTCTGCTCTGGAGAGGTATTGCAGAGGGGATTCCTACGTAAACCCTTTAGGTTGTGTTGACATAAAGCAATCTTGTAGTTTTAAGGATTTTGCATGTCAAAATGACATGAATTAAAAATGTTTACCACTAAATATGAATGAATATAATTGAAGCTACATGTTATACTTATGTTGATAAAACAGACACCCATGTTGCTTTTTTTGAGTGTACCGTCTCTTTGAGGCCCAACCCCTTATGAGATTACTTCCGGCCAGCTCGAGTAGCTTCTCCAATGTTGCCATGCTACAAAGTCATCATCATTGACTTAACTCGCTGTTTCTCAATCTGAAATGACAAATTATGATCTGGAAAGTCTGCAAAGGGAACAACAGGAAAATCCCCAGGAGCTAAGATTGATTTTGCTCTTTTAAGGAGATTCACCCTTTGGTGACGCCTCATGCACATCTCATGTTCCTCTCGCTTAATTTTCATGTGACTTTTTGAACAAGCGCTTCAGTCTCATCCTGAGATTATTCCAACACACGTTGATCTCACTATTTGAAATTTGCTCAATTTAGTATGAAAAAGCATGATAGCACCTCTTTAGAGAAGCATATCATTTAAATAGTTTTATTAGCATCATGGACAACAAATGTAAGACAGGACATTTCAAAACACCCTCTGACTTTCAGTGCAGGCCATGTGTGCCAATGAAAACCTGTGACTTTCATTTTTTATTGTAGGTAACATTGAAACTATAGTTATTATGACGTGTCTAAAAAAAGCAAAGGAAACACTTATTTCTGAGTAAAACTCTGTGAGCCTTACACTCTGGCAGTTTTTCTGATAAAGAAATGTCACTTGGGGTCACAAATGTTCAAAGAAAAATAGAAAAAGGAAAATCCTCCAGTAAAGTTTTTACTGTCTTTCTGGGCCATCTATATAAAACATGAAGCTCTAATCTTTCCCCAGTAGAGCCTGGATTTTAATCAGACCTGCTCTTCAGACAGCCGTTCTCCTGCCTCTAACACTTAGCAGGCGTCACATCAGGTGCACAGGGACCAGTGACAGCGGTGCTGGAGCGGTGCCTCTGATGGCTAAATGATGTCAAAAATGGCCCCATTTATGTCAATTTGAGATCAAGGACCGATTCATAGTGTGAACCTCCACCATAAATGTGCTTTCTAATCTCCTCCATCTGCATATCTGCTGTGGCCCCTTGGTGTGTTCCCTTTCTTGTAAGTGAAATGTCTCACTGCTCATATGAGGATTTGTGTGAAGGCTGACAGTTCGGCACACAGCACATGTCTGCAGAGCGGCAGGATCCGTCGGGCTGCCTGTTCGGTCTCTTATCTTATTCTCAAGTCAGTGTCTGATAGTGCTCCTGTGTTATTCACTGCCATGCTATTTTGCTAGCATGCTCTTTTCCCTAATTAGGCCATTTGCAGGATGCGCTCCCCTTAGTGTGGTCATTTATGTTGGATACCACTCTGAACTGATCGTCTTTTGTTAACTGGTTGTTCCTATTTGGAACGTTTCGCAAAGACATCAAAGGGCGGACCACAAGCCTCATTTGGCAACTTCTCCCAGCTATCCATCGGCTGCAAAACACCCCAGTGCCTCGATTATTAACTCAGTCACCACCCTCTCATTCAACTTGAATTAAAAATTAAAATCCAGCAGAAATGACAGTGCCACACCATTGAAAGTAAAGTGTGCAAAACCAACAAGGGCTCATTAGCGAGTAGTTCTGAAGACAAGCATTCTGACTTGAGACTCATTACACTTCTCCTATTTTAACTCTAATTGGGTTCATTTTATATATGAAATGCCTTTAATATTTAATGTTGAAAAAGTTCTACTTCTGATACTTTGTATAGGCAAAGAGACTTGGCCTGTGTTAATTGTTAAGGTTATCAGAGAAGCTGTTAGCCATTCCTCTGTTACTTGCTGTCGTCATAGAAAACAACAGAAAGGAGAGACACTGAATGCACCGCTTGGTAGTAAACCTAATTTATAAATCCTCAGAACAACAAAACCACATCTAGACTTTTCTATCTTTGCTGCTGTACTGCTGCTGTACTATTCTAAATGCACTTGTCATTCATTTAATATTAAATAACAACCAGTATATGAATAAACTGTTATTTCACCACATCCTGCGTGGTGTTGCCAACCTGAGCTACAAAGACCCGGCTAATAAAGCCTTTGTACTATTTAACAAGTTGCTCAGCTAGCCAGGCTTGGAGCGCTTTAATTAAACAGATTAAAAACAATGCTATGGCTTCTTCATCTGGTTGCCTTCACACAATCTTTTGTTTCTCTCGGGTAGAGAAGAAAGAGAAAGAGAGAAGGGGGAAAAAAGCCAAGATTGTGTTTCCAGGCAGGAAAGTTTGAAGTTCTTTGTTTGGGAGCGAGGTTCCGGGTGCAGCAACACTGTTTAGCTCGGTGACCCTGTGACTGTCTTCTGAGGAATTGTATGTGCAGCCCCGCAGAAAAGTGCTCCAGGGTCAGCTTTCATCTTAGCAGTAACCTGTGGACTTTGAAACTCAGGGCGATGGAATTGCAGCTTTGTCAGTACACTACTAATTAGAAAATTCCTGACCTCGAGCAAGATGTTTTAATTATGTGTTGTGTCAACGAGTTTGCAGATTTAATCCACCGTTGATACACACTCAAGTGTGCAAACTGTGTCGCACATTGTAGTAGATGGAGTGGAATGTCGGAGGGGCTTTTTTTACTCCATCTTTCTCTGCCCCGTATACCCTTACGCCTACCCCTGCTCCATGTTTGTTAAGAGCCATCACATGCTTAAGTAGCCAAATTAGACGTGGAGTTAATGTGTTAGCTCGTGAAAAAGCTGGTCTGATTTGCCTTGGTTTGTGCGAGGCTGAACAATGTGACAGTATTGTGTTGGGTGTGAGCTCTCTGTTGCAGTGAGTCAGTGTGAGGGAAGGCAGGAAGGGGTTAAACAGAAATTGAGCGGGGATGCTGGGGGCAGCAGTGCTGCAGAACATAGCAGTGTTCGTGCGAAGGCAAGTCATTTCCCGAAACACTGCAGACACATGGCCTGCGGCGCTCTAAAACCTTTGGAGACCAAAATGGCTTGCAGGAGTTAGAAGTAATAAGGTGTTTTTTTGCCTTCTTTCTCCTTGACTGAAATTCTGCACGGTTGCTATGCATTGCCATGGAGCTGTGTAGCTGTTTTTATGGTTTATGTGGGTATTAAGATGCTCTGCAACTGGCCATTTTTGAGATTTGTTGTTCTTTAGCTGTGAAGCAAATGGAAGTTGTTTGTTTTGAAAGTAATTCCCTCATTTTTTGGCCATGATCAGAATGCTAGACCTCACTCTTATTTACCCTTGTGTGATTTTCACGTTTTTCTTTCTGCTGTACACAAAATGATACATTAACTAAAGCATGTATGAGGCATTAAAGGAAAGGAAATGTGCTCTATTTCTACAAAGCTCTGTGACAGTTGCACTCTTTGGGTTAGAGTTTTAGCAGAAAGGAAGAACCTGTGATAGAAACAAAGGCCATCTGTGTCGGCACATAAACATAAAGCTGTGGTATTAGTCCGCCCTGACCTCTCTGATTATCAGTGGGCTGAACCCAAACCCTTTTCATCCTTTCTCCTGGTTCTGTTAATCTTGGCTGCCTTGTCTGCTTCAAAGGCAGGCTCCAGCATATAATCTGGCTGTGTACATCTGTGAATTATTATTCTAATTCTTTATACGTTTATTAGAGCTGAATAAACTCCACATCAAATACATCACTTGGGCAATGTCAGAATGCCCGGGGCAAATCAGCCGACATCTGTTAACTCTTTCAAAATGGCCTCATCCAGCATGTCTGTGGGCGTAGAGGAGCGAGAGAACGGGGAGGCGAGAGAGGGAGAGAGAAAGTCTCTGTTGCTGATTAATGGCGGCCGTAGGAGAGGCGTTTGAGGCCGAATACGGAGATGAAGCGGGGTTGCACTCCCACGGCTGGGCTCCACACTGTAAACACTGTGAAGGGACAAGGCAGCGTTCCCCGACTGAAATGCAGCGTGCAGGAGAACATGTGGGAAAGCTTTGCTCCCTGGCACATAGTCAGTCGACCAGGCAGCCAGTCAGTCAGTCCTTCAGTCAGTAAATTAGTCAGCCAGTCAGTGAGTCAGTCAGGCCCTCAGCCAGCTCTTCACTTAGTCCATCAGTCAGCAAATCAGCAAGTCCCTCAGTCGACCTGCATGTTAGCCAGCCCATCAGGAGCACATGAGTACCTGCAAGCCGCAGCAAAGACTCCACCCGCCAACTGCACTCACATACAACTGGACCGCCAAAATAATGGCTGCCTGCCTGATGAAGAGGCCAGTATTGTGCACAAAATTCATCAACATCTTACTAGTGGCTGCCGTTAATTTCCACCCTGGCTTCAAATGATAAAAAAGCACCACCTGGTTCAGCTTTTTGCTTCACTTCTTTGTTTGGCTTGTCAACAGTCTGTCTCTGTTGTGCTATATATGTCCTCCTTGCCTGCAGCACAGACATCAGAGTTTAAACGGATTTTTCAGCATCAAAGTAATAACAACAAAAGAGTAATGTTGCATCATGAACAGCTTATCTGTTTCTCAACCAACACTGGGCTAGTCTTTATCCTTCAACATGAACGCTGAGCAATGTTTCCCCCCAAGTTTAAGTTAACAAAGTGTGTTAGCTGGGATTGTTGTCACATACCGCTACATACCGTGTGTGTGTGTTTGTGTGTATGTGTGTGTGTGTTCTCTTACCATGCAGCTCCTGTCTAACCCTTCATCTGTGAGCAGCAGAGTGCTGAGGCAGCAGGTTGGCCGGTGCAGGGCCGAGCTGCTCTGTGTGCCTGGCAAAGTGGGCCATTAACCCACCGCCCTAAGGTGTGACCTGGGCCAAATCCAATATTGGCTCCGGCATCAAGGCACAGGTGCCACTCAGGGTTCAAAGCCACAGATCAGCAAGAACCCCCTCCACAGCTCTACCCCCCCCACAAAACCCCTCTTTCCCTCCCTCTCTCTGTTCACACAATGAAAGGACTGAGTGTAAATTCCCTAAGACACCTACAAGCACTGCTGCTGCCACTGCACAAACGGAGACATGGAGTCAAAAGCAGGAAAGGAGTAAGAGAGAGAGAGAGAGAGGTTGAAAACATACATTATTAATCAAAAGTAAATTTAGTAAAATGGGAATTAATTTCAGGCCTCTAGAGCTTAAAGTGAGTGTTGCTGGTAATTGGAAGGTTGAGAACATGAAAGTGTGACCTGCTGACTTTGTCCTTTTACTAAAATACTCAGACTCTCTCCGCACTGATGAGTATCACAGATGTACTGTATTAAACAACGGCTGAGATAATAATTCAAAGAGCTGTTATAGTTCCCAACGAGGGTCATGATCAGAAGAGTTCCTTTTTACTTTTACAGCCACTTTATCGAAGACTACTATGGAATAATCATTTATAGATCCAAGTGCATCATGTGACCTGCAGGTCCTAGGACAAATACTCTGACTGCTACACACAAGAGCTTACAATAAGTGGGTAAAAAGCAAGCTGCAACCTCTGGTTTCAAAGTATGAAGCACATGCAGAATTGTTATAAACTGCATTACATCGAGAATCTGCTTGAGACTGGCTGCAGAAACACCGGAAACCACATAGATACGCATTCAAAAAAGACGATCTTTGCAGCATTAATAAACATGTTTACAGCCTGGTTCAAAAAATGGCTTGGCCCTTTGTAGCTAATTTCTCTATCGACACACACTGTACGGGGGTGAATTGTTTTCTAATGCGATGGTTCAGAAGATATTAAGATTACAAGTTTTTGCCCAAATAAGGACATGACTGACTTGACTCCTGGACGGGAACACATAGCTGTTGGCTAGGAGGCTCAAGCTCCGCCTCTTTACGCCACAATATGCCTGGTTGAGTTCCGCATTTCGAATATGGCTGCCGCCGTTGATTGGCTTCAAATCAGTGCTCAGGAACACATGAGTGACGTCACGGATACTACGTCCATATTTTATACAGTCTATGGTAAAAAGGTATACTTTAAATACTATTTAATCCTGTTTGATTAATGTTGGTAATAAACTAGAGATCCCAGATTGGAAGGGAATGACTCTGCCTTTTTAGGGTGTTTTTTTTTAAGGCAGGATAACAGCTGATCACAAATCGTTGACTAAAAGTTAGTTGGTTGAAAAAACAAAAGAAAGAAAAGATAATGGAAAAAATGCAAACTCCATTTGGGAGCCACACTTCGTCTGACGTCTGTCAGTGAGTTTTCAACTGAGGCTTCCCCTTTAGCTAACTGGCCCTGAGGGTTATGTATGTAGGGCTGTTTTGGGAAGTGTGCACCAGTAACACATCAAGTGAAGCACGGACATTTTGAAGTCCATTTTTTCCATGTGTCATTAAAATCTGTTGTCATTAAGTGACAAGAGAAGCTCAGGTCAGAGTATTGCAGTTGTAAGAGTGGTTGTGTTTTGTGCAGTGATAAGATCCCACAACCAGTTTGCTCATCACAGCCACAAGCCATGCTAAAGCTGATGATGTAAGTTCAGTCCCCATGCTGTTTGTTTCTAAACAGGTTCAGAGACGTGACTTTGTCTGAAGTTTTCATTGCATTTAAAAGGCTCATTATTGTTATTACAGTGTTGTATTCCTTAGTAATAATGCCAAGTAGTGTCACACAGTAGGAAAGGATGTGTCCGTCCTATCGGCACATTGTCATGTATGTTAACAGAACATGGCTGAAGACCAGAGCCTGAAAAGAGGCCTTAAAAACATTCAAACCCTCCTCTCTCATCCTCTCTCCTCAGGTTCTCTCCCTCCCTCTCTCTGTTTTTCTCTCTGTCCCCCGCTCCAAACAAGTCAAATGTCTGAAGAGATGTATCGAAGTATCCCTGCGCGCTCTGTACGATGGATATGTCATATGACATAATGCCTCGGAGCGCCCATCACAGATAAAATGACAGATGCTGTTTTTTGCCTCATGGATCTTTCTGGGCCAAGCTGATTTTGAGACTTTCTGTTTTTCTCTCTGTCTTTCTGTGCCTCCTGCCTTTTCTCTTCCTCTCGCTTTTTCTTTTATCCAGTGTGACCTTACAAAGCCTGCCATTTTGTCTTTCATTGAATTTGCGACACAATTACTGTGTAATTGCCGGCGACAGGGAAAGCCTGCTTGTTGATGTCTCGCTTTCCCTTTTAACTGACACTCAGCCATCTGCTTTGTTTAGTGTTGGTGTTTGCCCCTCCCTTCCTCGTTGCCTCCTCCACAACATGATTTCCTGCGTGCACTGGCGAGAAGAATCCGTCTCCATAGATACCAGCAACAACATATCGGTGTTTGGGTTGCTGGCATGTGGAGGGCACATAAAGACAGAAAGGGAAAGTAGAGGGTGAGTTGAGTAAATTCCTGGATGAGCGCTGACCTTTCTGCCTCTATTTGGATCACTTAAGGCTCGCCCTGTCCCTGAAGGGAGTGAGGCATTCTGGGAGCTGAAGCTCACTACCTGGGCAGCAATATGTGTCTGTCCTTGCTGTCTCCCTCCTCCCTCACCCACTGCAGCCACAGCTCCACCCCAGCTCTGACAGCCTGTGGCAGTACCACTGCCTATCCATCCAGGTGGATGGATGGCTTTGATTGGTAAAGTCTGTGTCTCTGTCGTCCAGCTGACTTGTGAGTGGCAGTAATTGGCATGGCAGCAGGCAGGCCCATGTTTCACATGTGGTCAGCCATGATTGACCTGATTAGGCCAGGGTCGCTCCCCAAAGTGAGCGCTCTGGTGTGCCGCAGGACACAGGGGAGCCTGCTTGAACCTCTACCCACTCTACCCTCCCAGCATGTTGTTACTGACCAAAGAGCAAAGCCTGACAGGGGTTATAATAGAGACATTGAAACTAACATCAGCCAAAGATTTATATTTCTAATTTCATTTATTCATTTAAAATGTGTTTTCTTTGATCTGTCCTTCATATGGCACATGCACACATCCACACTCGCTCTTGCCTTTAATGATTCAGTATTCAAACTCATATACCTTCAGTCTGTCAAACACTTGAGCCTATTTGAATTTTTTGTATCTGTTACAGTTGATGTAACCGTGCCGAGCACTGACAATGTCGGCGAAGGCTCTCTTGAAACCCTAAGGATCTTTCTTTCTTTCTTTCTTTCTTTCTTTCTTTCTTTATTCTTTCTTTCTTTCTTTCTTTCTTTCTTTCTTTCTTTCTTTTGAAAAAATTGCCTTTTTTCATCAGGCCTGGCTACATTTTGATTTTTCTTTTGGTTCAGTGCAAAAAGTCCCAAAAATCACTCAATAGTGCCCCCTTCTTTCCAACACGGCACCTCCTCAACATGGTTCAACTTACATGCATGACTTTTTTTTCACATATCCATTAGGCCAAGACCTACAAAAAAGATACCCAATGTCATGGTGAAATCCCAAAAGGAAGTCGACGATTTTTTTTTTTTCAATTTTTCACCTGATTCGCAAGGGTGTGTATTTAAGAGATCTTGCCCTAGGCCTTTTCTCCGATCAAGTCCAAACCACACACATTTTGTAGTAAACACATTGACAATTCAAAATTGTTCAAGGTATACCTCCCGTGCCCACAAAATCTTGTGTTCTGAACATAAAGAGCAAACCCTCATGGTTTTAAAGACACTAAAAAAATACACAAACTGTTGTGGAACATTAAATTACATTTCATTTAAATTACAAAATGATATGTTATTCTAAACTGTTGTCTTAAATACGATATCCTTCCTTCTCCAGTAAACTTAGCAAATAAATACAATAGGTCTTTAATTTCTATCATTTTTCCAGAAACACAAGTCTGATTGCCCACGTGCCGTGATCATGTGTTTATGCTGGTCGACCTTGTAAGCATGTTTTGTCAATACAATTTAAAGCATTTAGAATACAACAAAAATAATCCCTTGCCGTTGTTTGTGATCACATCTGTGGCTTGTAATTTAGAATATATTGTATATGTTTGAAATCCTTAGCGACTAAAGCTTAAATTACACACAATACTGATTTTGTTGGGAAAATCTTCTTCCAGTAGGAGTGTGTGAGAAGAAAATAATTATGTTGTGTTTATTACATTTTTTTCACTTTCCTGACACTTGTCCGAACACAGTCCAGGCCTGCCAGAGACCGTAGAGGAGGTCGTGGTTGGTTGGTGGGGGGAACAGTGGCCTGGCTACCTTCACCCATTATAGCTACCAGGGGTCAGAGAGTGTACTGAGGGAAACCTGAGACAAAGCCCGGCCGTACAGTGTACACAAAGACAAGCGTATGAGGGGGCGGGTGCTGGAGGGACTTTGGTTTGCTTCTTGTAAATTCATACCCATCATATGTTTGCAATTAAAGCTTGTCTGTACTGTGTGTTTACAGAGTGGTGCAATCAATGTAATTGTGAGAGGGTGTTCCTGACTGAAACGTCTGTCTTATTTCTCTCTGCCTGGGTTCAAGTGGGCACTTTCTGGATTTGTTCCTTCAGTGTTTCTCATTTTCAAATGTAAATGCACCTCTTGATTTGTATCGGCCTCTGTATACACTCCCTGTTTTATCGTTCCCATTTTTCCTGGATCAAATACAAACAACGAGGGCTCTATTTCAGAGCGGGACGTCAGCTCAGATCTATGTCAGCGTTGAGCCATAGAACACACTTAAGTAAAATGATGGTTTCCTTTGCCGTCAGAACATGTAGCCAATATTTATCTCAGCCTTGTTGTCATGGTTTGTGGAACACTGTGCACCTGAAGATCTCAACAATCTCATTGTTGCTCCACAAGAGAAATTGCTTTTCTATGTTGGGGTTAAAGAAATGCTAGGAGGCCATTGCATACCTCATCACCAATAGAGTCAGTTTGTTAGCCGTTCAAGAGTGATTACTGTGTTCACGGGGCATGGGAATACTTTGAAACTATTGCTCATGTTTACTTTGAATTGTACTCTTTCTAATGACATTTTTTGACATGTCTCATTTCGCTGAAGTCTAAGTGAGGACAAATTTCCTGGAAGAGAACAGCGTTAATGTGTTGGCACTTATAAAGACCATGATCGTTTTAATTTCTGCTAACTTACAACATTCTCTCCCAAAAGTTCAATACATTGAACTTTTGACCTTCAACTATAGAGGGAGTGTTGTGTTTATATAATAATAGACATGTTGGTGACCACTGCTCAATAACGCAGAAACCTTTGCAGGTTAAAAGCTCAGAGCTATAATACGTGTTTCCTGTCATGTAGCAGCTGTGTGACACCTTGCTTAATGCTAACAATTCGATGCTAAGGTGTTTAATCAAGGCAGATATGAGGGTTATGTTTACATATGCATAGGGTTGCAAAATTCCAGGAATTTTCAAAGTTGGAAACTTTCCATGGGAATTAACAGGAATAAACCAGGAATTTACTAAATTGATGGTTGGCTCTTTTTAAGGAACTTAAATAAAGTTGGGTAAGATATGTTTTACCATAATCCTGACTAAAACAACCAGATTTCATGCAAGTACAGTTGAATATCTGTGCTATTCCTCAATCACGTGCACATAGCACACTGCTTACTGTAGGGCTATTGAGACCACGCCCCTTACATGCACTGTGCATTCCTCCATCACATGCACAGATGATTTCTATTTTGGATGGATTTCTGCTTATAACAAAACAAATACTTGTGATTGGATATGATTCCTTTCCATTAAATTACCAGTTAATTCCCAGTTTATTCCCATACATTCCCATGGAAAGTTTCCAATTTGGAATATTTTAAAAATTCCCCAGCTTAACTTGCCATGGAAATTCACCTGAAACTTTCCAGAAATTTACCGCAAATTTTCCACCCCTTTGCTCTGAATAATAGCCTGATCAGAATTAAAAATGCTTCATGTGAACAATTCAGTCAGAGGAAACCTTTCGCTCTAGATGTGTTGTATAACATTTGTTATTCAGAAGAATATTCATGTTAACACTTGATTTGACCATTTCCTCCTGGTTGGGGTAAAATCATTCTCACTGTGCATGTCTTCACCATGTAACATAACCAGTTTCCTATTTTGTTATAACTGGAACGGATATACATTCATGGAGTGAAAAGAAGTGATCTGAGATGAAATATGAATGAAAACAAAGTCACAAACAAGAGAGAGAACAGGAATGAAATATTTGGTGCACAACATGAGGATAAGTGGAGGAGCAGTATGAAGCTGTGCAGAAACATGTGTGTTTTTATTTAGTTTTTTACTTTATTTGTATCACATTATGTACACTGAAACAGCGACAGCTGTGCTTGTTAACAGCAGGAACAGGCAGAAGGAACAGTTCCTTCTTCTGCTTTTATGGCACATTAGACCATCAGAAAAACTCTGCATGTCAAAATTGTTTCATTCAAATTAAATACTCAGTGCTTGTACACAGTTTCGTTAGTGTTCATGTAAAGAGAGAAATGGGAATCTGTGATCAGAGTGATTTTAATCAGGGTATGTAACTGTAGCTAATGTTTTCCATCACTTCAGTTTCTAGCATACTGTTAACGTGATAACTCTAAGCATGAAAGCACAACCAGGGATGATGGCGGTGTGACTAGTTTGCAGTATTTTCATAAACCACAGAACAGAAAGATTTAAAGGTTTTCCTCTGGCTCGAGACGTTGTAGTTTAACTCTGTGGGAAAAGGGATGTCTTTATCAAACTCAAAGCCACAAATGTCACCCTCATGGTCGAGCTGGAGGAAAGTCATCAGGGTTTGTCCTCTTGGGAACATGAAGGAGTTCCACCAACATTGTCATCCTTTAAGCTTTGTTAAATTTATTGTGTGAGACATTAGGTGTAGCCCTAAAATCCATGAAGCCAATGGTGCTAAGTTCTCAATGCTACAGAGATGTCTTGTTGGTCAACAGTCTAGTTCCCTAAAAAAGTTGTCATTGCAGTTTCAGTTTTCATTGGCCTTTAATCTCTGTATGCTCAGTCCTCCAAAGTATCACAATGTCTGCCTTGGTGTTCTGGTACTCAAAGCATGTCATTGTATCTGTTGTTGGAAACACACTGAAAATATGTTGAAACATTATCATTGCACACTTGTAGTCAGTGTTGATCCTTGTAAATGATGAACTCCACAAATGAAAAACATTGCAGAGCAGGTGTGTATCCCTCCATCTCACCTTTTGACCCCTTGCTTGTCTCCAGGTTACTGGCAGCACGGCGGGCTCCCCGGCCAGCTCCTCCACCCCGTCCACCTCGTCACGCCAGTACACACGGCAGCGCATCACCCGCGTCAACCTCAGGGACTTAATTTTCTACATGGAGCAGGAGAAAGAGACCGCCCACTCCCTCCTCCTTTACCGTGCCCTGCTCAAGTAGCCTCTGCTCCACTCAGCGCCCACCTCAGCCTCCTCCTCCTCCTCCTCCTACTTCCCCCTTTGCCACGTGCCTTCAGATCAGGTCTAATGTTTCAGCTGTGTGTCTCCATTCGTATCGTGACGTTTGATGTAGCTTTTCATAAGAACAGAGAGAAAGAGAGAAAAACGTACAAAAACAAAACAGTTGTACTGCGTCTTCTAAGTTTAGATCCACAGTGTGTAGTTAGATTGTTCAGTTCAAAGGCCATATCAAGTTCTTTGTGTTGGAGTTGATGACGGAACAGAGTGGGATTTGTTTCACTAAATTCATGTAGAGCTTGTTCCATGTGTGTCTGGTAACTATTTATTTGACATTAAAGACGGTAGCTTCAATGAATCACCTCAAAAAAGGATTATTTTGGAGAAGATAGTAATGTTCACGTCTCGATACAGCCTATGATATATTCTCCACAACCTATTTGTTGAACCTGGTTCAATGAATGTAGTTTAGCTGAACACAATAAACGAGAGATTTTACTGATGAAGTCGTTTTAAATCATAAAGATTCCAAATAACAGCACCATATTCGATTTCCTTATGTGTAAATAGTTCTTTTTGAATTATTTTACAGCATGTATATTTTTATCACGTAAGCTTTGTAAGAAAAGGAATAACCCATGTGTCAATATTATGATGTTTTGTAAAATCATGTGCTTTGAATGAGTCAGAACTAGACGGTGTATTCTGTTCACCTGTAGAGTATTTGTGATGAGACAGTCCCCATGATCCGTCTGCAAAGATCTTCAAACCACGATCGCACTCTGACGACAGTTTCTGATAGGTCACCCTTGTTGTGTGTGAGTCAGTATTTTTTTACCCAGGAATAATGTGAACATTGTTTTTATGACTAGTTGTTTGTAAGCTGTCTAGGATGGAAGCAACAATACTGTTAGCTCACGGTTCAATACGTACCTCGGTTTTATAGTCACAGTTTTTGGTTCGGTTCGGTTTTGACAGTCCAAGCCATAGTAGTGTTTTTTGTTTTTCCATTCAGAAGTGTTTGAAGTGAATTTTACAGGAGCAGCAAGGAGAGAAAAAAAAGCTATTTTTTTAATTACATAATTCTTTTTTAATTTTACTTTTAATCAGAAAAACATTTCCATTTATACACATTCCTGTTGCATTGTATGATATGGATAAATAAACAAAAAATGTTCTGTGCTCACAGGGAGTGACATGTTGGCCTCTCCAACTTGCACGTATTCACTGCATGTGACAACCAAATGATTTCTTTTATGACTTTCATACAGGAAACGGGTTTGGAGTGCTCGGCGCTTTATTTCCCAATCCAACATAAAGTTAGCCGTTACAGTGAGCAAACTCTCTGTTGCCAGCAAAGTTCAACTATCTATGGTTAGAGTAAGGCTCTGTCTTTCAGCTTATTTGTTTCCAATGCCTGTACATGTTGTTGTTTTCAAGGGGACAGGAATAACCTCAGTGCATACAAATATATGAGAGGGTCCTTTGTATCACTGATCAAGCGTTTTTATAAGGTGACGAAAGCCTGCATCTCTATTCACTGAAAATGGCTGTAAAGCCTTGGCAATGAACGCCTCTTCTGCCGTGTTATTTTTTTTGTGTCTCTCTGAAACAGAGGGGTATTTATGAAGAAGGGCATCAGCGATGAACTGTTGCTTTTGTTACCTGCTCGGCTATCATGCTTCCAGACAGAGACATCGCAGACTGATGCCACCACAGACACACATTCATGTTGGAAGTCTTTTTTTGTTTACACACCACAGATTTGAAAGACGTGGTGCTTCCTCACATTAATGCCTCTCCTATCTGCTCATCATGTTAAAGTAATGAGTAAAATCTGACACTAGTAATGTCAGCTCCCTCAAACTTTAGCCCATTGTGGTTAGATGCTGATTCGTGGGGAGTTTGTTCGTCCCAGCACGTGGACTCAAAGGCTCTCACAAACAGAGGATATTAGCTAGTCATACACAAAACTGAAAATATCACAAGCACGTATTGGACCGTTGATACCGCACCGAACAGTTCAATATTATATTGAGGGAACTGTGGATCCCTACGGTCTACTGTCATGCTCACTTCCTCTCAAACTTACCTGATGAGGGAAAGATTTGACTGGTAGAGGTTTACATGAGGGTCAGTGACCAGAAAGAGGAAAGCTTCAGATCAAAACAGAAATTCCTTCATCTTTACCTCTCACAGTACAATCTGTTCATTGAATATGTTTTTTTTAAATCACATTTCAAATGTTCTCACTATTGCTGGTGTCCTCCTGGAGCACCTTTAACCTAGCTATGACTGAACGATAGAAGTTGTCTTTAATGCTATTCAATGCCCAGCACTTACATGTTTGTGTTCCCAGATTAAAAATTGCAGCCGTAAAGAAGTATTAATTTATTATAAGAAATATTTAATTCCAGCCTAAATTAATTTTAAAAAATCCCATTTTAATTCAGTCTTTTTAAAAGTTATTGAAGAGAGAAATAGGACAAATCGCCTGCTTTTACATGTTGTATTGCATTGTCGCCTTTTATCCTTTTTTTTTACTTCTTGTTGTATTACTTAATGTTGTCTCATGTTTTTTTCTATTTAACAAAATATCTCGGCCTCTATGCAGCTTTTCTTGTCTTATAGAGATTTATTTAAAATTTAAAACAACTGTTGTGCATTTTACATTTTGACAGCACTTTTTTTATTATCTCTATTCCCTGACAACTGAAAGCTGTCACTGTATTATAGCAGATAAACGACTCTTTTCATTAGTCAAGACTGTTTGCCAAATTCTCTAAAGAGACTTATTTTTAACAGTTAATATATTTCCCTTTCTGTTCTCTTGATTGGCTTTTATGCTTGGCACATTTTGGTAAATTTTATCTCCCAAAAGAACATTAAAAAACAAGCACAATAATATCTATTGTGGTGATTCCAAACAATTTATTAGTGTTTTGTATTATTTCTGGTGGTTTCACAGGAGGACATTTCTACTACTACTACTACTACAGCTTTTTAGCCAAAATAATAGAACATTATAACTGATGTAAACAGATGGGGAAATCACATTTCAATGTACGGATGATTTGTAAATATTGTTTACAAAACTATGTGTTTATTAGAACCACGTTATTTTTGGTAAACTCTTGTACATATCCTGAAAATTTCCTGTTTGTGTGAAAAAAACAATACTTATGTATTTGTACCTATTTTGTAAAGGAATAAATGAGCTGTTTACTAAACTGAGCCGACCTTAACTTTGTCCATTTCTGCTTTTGTCTTACTCTCACAGCACACACACCAAAATGTCTGGAGGTACTGTTGTAGTCTTGAAAGAGAAATGTCTTAATAATTAAGCAATAAGCTTCCTACCGTTCATTTCTCTCTCCTTTAAAGAAAAAAAAGCTGTTATATTTTTTGCAAGACAGTTTTACCAAAGTCAACGACTTATTCAGCCGGCTTCATTTCCATTTCTAACATCACACATGCTAAGTAGAAACCGAGTCGAGCGCTGCAGCTCAACTATGAAAAGTCCCCCAGGTTTCTGCTGCTAATTAAGCTGAAGCATTTTTGAAAAGACCAAACTATTTAACTCCGTGCAAAATATTGGGGTTTGGGAGCGTATTGGTTTTCTCAAGATCTTGGCCTACTCCCCAGTCCCTTCAGAGAAGCAGGCTGCTGATCTGGATTCACCCCTGAAGACGACCTCTCCTCTACAAACATGGATAGGGAAAAGGCCCTGGTAGAATGCTGGGAAAATGTATCCAATTTCATCAGTTCAGTCGGAGGACACAGAGATCAAATCAGTGAATACAAAAGCCACATTCATACTTGAATGTTTGTAGATATCATTATCTGGGATTAACGCTTCTTAAGATTCCTAATAGTACGACTATATAAGTGGGCTCTTAAATCACTGAGGTGACTTCTTAAGATCACTGGTGTACTGCTGCAGCAATGAGACACACAGCAGAGATACAGTACATCCTTTTATTATCGCAAATATGCAAGAAAAGTCAAACGGAGACACTGTAAATGAACACATGCCCTTTAATACCACAGTCTAATTGTTTTAAACACTTTAAATAATATACATTTGCACCTTATGATACCCTTTGAAATGTTTTAATCCATATGTACACAATGTAACGCTTTGAATTATTTTCATTCTTTTTGTGAAGAGGACTGAGAGGTCTCTTTAAAAACACAAGGGGTCCCCTAAACCCCAGAGTACTGATAGTTCAATATACAATAACTGTACAACTGGACCCGTCTCAGAGGTGGAGTGAATGCCATGTGAAGTGGCTGAAACACTGACCAGTACTTCATCTGAAACGGCAGCACGTGTGGACACGTCTAGGGAGTTTCAAGTCCTGTCTAGCTCTGTAGTTAACCTGACACTTGTTTGTAGAGCAGGAAGGGGTATGTCAGGTTTGCTTATTGCAGACAGAGGAACCCAAACCTGCAATTTTGGCTCTTTTTCCTGCATTATGTGCAGGTTTGATTGGTCATTTTGTTTTTAATCATGAGTGCATAACCCCTTCACTCTGTAAAGCCGCTAAAAGCCCATTTTGTGATTCCAAATGCCACATCAGTGAGAAAAAAATACTTCTCCCCTTCCTCCCTGAAGAATTTAACTCTTGCAGATGTGTGGCTTGAGTACAACACTGGTTATTTTTTTTACCCCTGTTTCCTCAAAAGCTAACCCAGATGAGTTTCCACACCTCACATGAACTGGATCAAAGATCTGGGGATCAGCAGCCGCAGAGTCTCCTGGCTGTACAGTGTGTTCTCAGTACACTCACATTTGACTCATCAGTTTGTTTGGCTTGTTGCGGTGTGGTCCAGCGAGCCACAGCACAGAAGGGCATTTTTGAAAACCAGGGCATGGGGATGACACAGCAGCAGGGGGTGCAGCCTGAGTTTCTACTGGCACCGCTGAGCTGGGAGCCTTCGGGGAGGCAGAGAGGGGGGACGAGGAGCGCTGTGAAGAGCCCAACATGCCTCGGCACATGAAAGGCCTGGTTGACCATTCCCTTTGAGGCGACTGGATGCAAAGGCGCAGGCCACTGGCAGGTCAGAACAAAGATGGGCTTGATTGTGAGAGAGACCCCCTCGGGTAGGAGAGCGCTGGACTGGGAGCTAAACCGAGCTCATCTTTATCCACTCATTGGCCTTGTTTAATCAGCAGCCATCCGAGGAGAGCAGTTATCAAGACAATATGGTCAAAGAGAACTACCAGCCATTTTTAATGAACTACTAGTTTATAAAAAAACAACCACAGTTCAATTCAAACAACTGTCAGAGCCTGCAGAGATCATGGGCTTTTCTTTTTTATCAGTCGTTTGGAATGGAAGAAACAGCATCTGTAAGTTACACACAAATATAAAGCATGAAAACTTGGCCTTTCTTGTTTTTGTCTTTGATCCAGAAATGTTGAGAATAAGACCAAAAGAATGAGAGCAGGATGGAGTAAATGCCACCCACTCGCCTTTTTGTGAACAATGCTCTGATGCTGGGAGTATAGTTCACACTGGGTTCTGCCATACATACATGTGAAGAAGCATTGAAATCATCTTGGCTTAGAAGTGACAATATAGCAACAAACAGAGACTTTGTCTCTTAAACTTCATCTGAAGGTACTGTGAGCTATTCTCAACAAAACTGTCAAGACTGGAGGCCTGAGGGAACGAATGCTGGTGCCCTTCAAATGTTTATTGTGTCTTATTTAGTTTTTAACTGTAAAAGGAGATTACGCTTTTATGTTTGTACAATCAACAAAAGAAGCAACTCGTCTCCTTTGGTACCCTAAGTATTTGTTCTATTGTAAGTTTCCCCTCTTTCAAATGTTTTGGTTTGTCACCTGAAGTTTAACAGGTGGACTCAGCACAGGTCACTGGGTTCAAACAGGGTAGGTTTAAGTGCAAAGAAACGTGAAGTATTTAGAGTACATCTCACACTTATCACGAGACATACTGGTAAACATCAAACCTCCACATTAGTCCTCAAGTCTTTAACATTCTTACTCAACAAAACTGCAATACACTTTGGGAGCTTGTGCAACTTCAACCTGAATTTTAATTTCATGAACTTTCTTAAGCTTCTGCTAAATATAAACAAAGGTTTGTTCTCGTGAGAAAGAAGCCAATCAGACACCCGAGATATGCTTTGGAGCTGATGAACTGAAATTTAACAGAGCACTTTTTTTAAATGTGTGCTGCACATTTGACAAGAGACAATGTTGAAACATCCAGGTTTTCTTCCATCTCGGTTTGAACAATGGGACTTTTTCCGGCTCTGAATGCATTGCCAGCAAGATCGCTTTAGCCACATAGCCTGCAGACATCTGAGTTTCTGCAGCTACTGCCAAGAAAACGCTCCCTCACAGGCTCTCGAAGCCTAATGAATACAACGTTCATACATCCTTCATATTGGAGAAAGGAAAAAAGAGACATTAAAATAATCCTATTAATAATAATTGTTTACACCATGTCATGATAAGAACAGCAAGGAGCAAGAGAAACATACTTTAGAAACAACAATGAAATTGTTATTAACAATCAGTTTGGCAAATGATGCTGTTTTTTGGCGAGGCCCCTCCTTCTGTAAAAAAAAAAACAGTAGCATGAGGGGAGATGGGCTTGGAGGGTTCAGGAATTGGGGACCTTTTGGGGGACTCACAAAACGGGATTATGTCCTTGTCCTGTCGTCTTCACCAGCCTCTTGTCTGTCCAAAGCAGGCCAGACTCATCCCCACTTAGATGAACAGAACTGGATGATACACTGCTGAAAGAAGTACTTTTGTGTGTTTTAGGGGATTATAGTATAAGGATTTAAGAAATTGGCATTAATGTCTCTCCAAAAGGTCAGGACATCTCTTTCATAATAAAATTAGGAAAAAATAACAACCATTCTTGTTGCTAAAATGGTTCAAGTGAGCTGCTATTGAGTCCATTTGTCAGTGTGTTTCCTTTCGCCAGAGTCTCGTAATCTTTGGGTGTTATTTAACAAAATCAAAAACCTTTGCTGCTGATGTTTTTTCCTTTTTTTTGGTTCTACATTCCCCTTAAGAGTTCTGCAGAGCTGGCCAGGTTAACAAGCCTCTGCTAATACTTAGGTATCTGGGGGTGGTTGTGGTTCTGTAAGGGCAGGGGGGAGGGATAGGTAAGTTTGGGTTGCTGTGAGAAGATGGAAGAATTATCAGGGTTTGGTTGGTAGTCCCTCTCCCAGAATGCTCTAGTCCAGGGGTTCCTGTTTTATCCTGATGGGAGTGTTGATGGAGAGACTCCGCCGGTCCTCACGACACAACACATACTCGCTGAACTGGGATGAGTCCACACCGCCCCCACAAGATGCTGCAACACTGAAACCCTTCTGGAAGAGACGCTCCAGAACCTGAATACAGAGAGGAAGCAGAGAAAACAGCGTAAAGTTAGAAACAGAACGTCCTTGTAATTGAGGTAAATCAAGCCAAAAAGTATATACATATTCCTCTACATGAATAGAAACCAGCATATGAGTGCCAGTAATGCGAGATTCCATCCTTCTGCTCCAACTCCATTCATCTGAAGTTGCTCGTTGGGCTGCATACAATGACCACAGCATAAATATGAAAACCTTTGTCCTCACATCTGTATTGTTTCTCGAGATAATCACTGGCTGCATTACAAGCCCCAAAATTTGACTGTTTTGCCCAGGGTTAGATCACCATCAGAAGATATCTGGAGGGTTCCAATTGCTAAAGCAAGTTTCATAAACAGCTGTATTTAAAATAATAATAATAAAGTTTATAATTGTGTGGGTCTATTGTCTTTCTTGCCAAATTCTGGATAAGAAGGCTGATAACACACTTCATGTCTGTACTGTATATGAAGCTATCACCAGCTGCTAGATAACATAACCTGACAGCTTAGCGGACCCCTGATTGTTAGTTTTACTGAGAGCTTGTACCCGTTTAACAAACAGGATACAATGTCTCTCTAAGTTAATTTGAGAGTTGGTGCTAGTTCCCAACAAGCTTGTTTTTCCTCCCTGTTTTAAACCGTTCAGTTAGCTTGCTGCTGGCATTAGCCATATGTCAATCAGATATGTTAGCACTACAAATTTTGCTTCTGTGTGATTAACACTTCTCTGCTTAAAAATAATGATAACTTGAAGAAAAGTTTAAGGATATGATAGGTATCACTTTTTGATATCTATTCATCCTCACATCAACCTCAGATCTTCATCAGCTCTGACATACACCATGTGTCATTAACCTCCCTCTCCTCCAATCACACGTAGTGATGGAATAAAACCAGAAGGCCCTTCGACATCACACCACCCCTGCAATATTCATGCGGCTTTCTCTGGATTGGCTACTGAACCGAGGGCCATGAGCTCAAAGGGATGAGGATAGCCGAGTGTGAGCGAGGTGTGTTAAGAGGCTGAGTGGAGCTCAGTGTGGTGATTACTGGAGCTCCTAATTTGAGTAATGAGGCTGGGGTGAGAGGAGAAGTGAGGTCCGTGAGCGAAGGAGAGAGAGCGACGTGTGGGGAATGAGGATGGGGAGTTATGGGTGATCTGTGTGAGGACAAAGTGCCGAAGCTGCGGGGAGAAAACTGTAGATGGGGATTCATGTTAGCCCTCCAGTCTGGGCATTGATGCACACTTCAGCCCAAATGCAGATGCACGTGAACTCCAAGATCACTTTTCTCTCTGTAATCCTTGTGGGATGTTGTTGTGTTTTTTTAGGGAGTATATCTAAATCCCAGTGCGAGGAGTGCTGTGTATTTACTTATACCCCCTTCCTTTTTAATGGAGTGTGCAGTGCATGGAAATGAAAGGTCTTGCCGAAGGCTAACCCCCCTCCTGATAAAGAGCCAGAGAAGTTTTGCACCAAATAGATCAGTTTCTTCAGACTCTTTTACACACATGCACTCATGGTGAAGGATGACCTCTCTAATTACAGGAGCAAGAGCCCCATCAGAGGGCTGAAGTGGGGCGTTCAGGCCTCCAGGTAACAGGGCTGCAGCCTCCTCTGACTAAGGATGCATTTCACACAGAAGGGGAGAAATCATTCACACAAACACACAAAAAGTTAAGATAACCCATGTGTAGGACTGCAAACTTAAAAATGCAAATTCCAACATGCATATTCACACACAAACTTGTTGAGCAGACCTGAACCCCCCCCATCAAAACCAGACATCCTGATTAAAACTAAAATGTGGGCCGACGTGCAGCTTGTAAGCAGAAAGGACCACTTGGAGAAGTTGCCCCCCTCCTCCTCTTCCTCCTCCTTTTTTGTCCTCTGGCCATACGCCGACGACAAACTCTGTAATTTGTGAGACAGAAGGGGCGGCAGACAGCTGATGGTGAGGATGGCTAATTAAGAGACCTGCCCAAGCATCAAACACTCCCAAATCCATGACAGACGACGGAGGAGCCTAACGATTATGGAAATGATATTACATAGCCTTCTTTGATCATTGCATCACATTGCATTTTTCCCCATCATCTCTTAACGCATGTGGGACTCTGTCATGTTCGGCAATGAATTTGGTCACAGAGGAGAATGGCCCGATCAATAAAGATAGTCTGAAAACACTTTTATCATTAATGCCTGGCAACAAAAAGACTTAAGGATATTATTACAGATAGCTGTAACTGATTCAAGAGTACTGTAATGACTATAAGACGCTGTAATAAAAACTTCACATCCAGTTTGACACAGTGAATTAGTGCCACGGGGGAATAAACAATACATTGAATAATTAAGATAAACCCAAGCAAAAGGTTTCAATGTCCACAGGACAATGTCCTGAAATCAGTCCCAGCTGACAGCAGAAAGCACTGCACCCTCTTAAAAAGCTAACACATGTCCTGGTGGCTCAGTTCAGCTCTACATACTTGTGACTGCAGGCTTTCAAACTTGTGTTGTACTTATGCAGATTTCTCTGCTTACTTTCCTGCCTCACTTGAGCGAAACCATAGCAAAATATACTAACAGCAGGGTTGCATGAGAGCAATCTGATGGGTCCAAGTTTCATTCCAGGCAAGATGCTTTCCATGAAAGGGAAAAATAGCTAACTAGCATTCTCTTTTTGTTTGGTTAAGCTTGTTTTATTGTAATATCATTTTTTTTCATGTTAGAAATTCACTTCCTAATGCAGTTTTCCTGTGATCAGTTCTGAGGTACGTTATTTTCTTATATTGGGCCTTTTCCATCCAAGCAGAAACTCACTACATAGATGCAGTCTTTCTATCACTTATTATTGTAAAACAAGGACAATCTGAATTCATCAGAACAGAAGATTTGGCACCCATCGGCAAAAGTTTGCTACTTCCACCCTGAACTTCCAGCACTTCTTCTTGTCTTTCCTGTCTGTGTTATCAAAACAGAAAACTAAATTAAAGCATCAATTCATCCTCTTCATCCCAAGCGATTCTTCAACATTTGAATCATAATAAACCATTCTCACTGTAACAGGGTCGACTTGGCTGCACTGGGATCTGCCCCCCCAAACACACACATACCATTCAGCGTATAACCATCTCTCTGTGCTGCCACTCAAGCGAGGGTCACAAAAGGGAAAACTAACTCCTCTAACCTCCCAGCTCTGTATATTTCCAACGCAGGCAGGAATCAAAGTGGATGATTCTCGTGGCTGGAAACCGGAGCACAATGTAATATTGATGGCCACCAGAGTGCAACACACACTCGTAACTCCTCTCAGGAGGCGCTGGAAGACACTGCTCCTCATGGCAGAGAGTTTAAAGTTTTTAAAGATTGACACGTACGACACACACACACACACACTCACACACACTGTAGAATGTGATGGGCGCTGCACTCAGGGGGTCGCCTTTGTTTAACTATGCAAAGTCTTTCATATGTGACAAGAAGTGCTAACTGCAGTCTCTGCATCGTATCCTCCGCCTATCACAAGCATCTGGCACAAAACAGCCAAGAAGAATGACTCTTTCTAATTCTCTGAACCATCTGCCAGCTTTTTTTAGGAATCACTAGCGACAAAAACATTTTGACAGTAAAATATATTCTTCTAGCTTTTGTTGCACATTATCAAGAGGCTGTGTTTGTGAAGCTGACAAGACTGTGCTCAGGATTACACATGAATGCTTTCAATTTTCTAGGTGACCCTGATGATAACGCAGCCTCTGACCCTGGAAATGTAAACTCTCGCCAAGCTACACAGTGAGCCAGGTAAATTGAGTCCGTCAGATCTTCACAGAACTGCAATACTTGAGCATTTAAGAAAAATCTCCCAATACTGGACTCTTTCAGAAACCTCTTTTAACTATGTCTGTTTTTTGTTTTTTTTGCTTTCTGGTACTAAACATATTGTCACCAGTGGTGACAATAAAAGCAACATATTTATATGTTAGTACTGTATTTAAAATTTTGAATTCCTGGTGCTTAGCTTTCATTTAATGCAGCTATATACACCTACTCCATTTCACTTTACAGTGTGCTGAGGCTCCATGGTTAAAATGTTTATCTCACAATCAGAAAGTTGGCGGTTTGATCCCACCTGCTGTCCACATGTCAAAGTGTTCTCGGGCAAAACACTGAATCTTGAATTGCTTGGAGTAGCATAGCCAGCGCTGTATGAGCAAATGAGATTAATTAGCACTGATGGTTCCTTAGCATCCTTTGAATGTGACTTGAAGTGTGCTTTGATTGGTTGGACAGGCTAGAAAAGTAATTTTACCATTCACAGGAAAAATGTTACTGTCATTTGGAATGCATTATTTTCACCACCGTATTTTTAAGATAATCTAGTATTCTTAACACTCAAGTGACATCCTGTATTACATTTACTTGTACTTTAATTATTGAAATTCATGTTGATGAACACATTGACTTAAAGTTCCCATGATTATGGCACCCCTTGTTGACAAAAGTCTACCCCTAATCTCTTAGCTGATCATGTTCTGTAAATTAATAAGTAGCCCTTTCTGACATAACAAACTCTACATCTGCTTTATTTCAGAATGTATCACTCACTGAGAATCACCGCTTCAGAAAATGTATGTAAGGCTGTTTCAAAAGTGTGTTTTAAATCACTTCTTCAAAATCCTACCCCTTAACATCAGTTTCAGAAATTAGAAATGAGTATTTAGAAATAGTATCTTTATGCTGATGGTCTCTTTTACTTTTGTAGGCCACATAAAAGCATCACCTTTAATATCTGTCTTTTGTCATAACCAGCTAAAAACTCTTCACAGAAGCTTTAAGTGAATTTGAATAAGATATTTAAACTTGTATACTTGTATAAACTTGTAAGTGGGATTACCTCTGTTACTTTACATTAAATTAATCATTCTGTAGTTCAGTAGACAGAGGGTCTTTTTTATTTTATTGTAACACCGTTAGTCTTAGTGTTAAATGTGAATAAATATGTCTTTCCTTAGTTGGTTGGATATGGATGTGGGAAGCACACAGGAAAAAACTTCTGTTTCTGTCAATTGTTTAATCTTAAATGTCTGAAACTATTGACATCACTTTTCTGTTGAAAATTATCACTCAGCAGTCCTAACAAATAATATAACTGGCACAGTACATAATGTTATGCAGTTTTCTTTCTAAATTTAAGATCAGAATACAGAGTTATGCATTACATAATGATTCAATTCTATAAGTTGTGTCAACACACCCAAAAAAAGGGGTGAGCTAATAACACTAAAACTACAATATATATCTATCTTACAGTGTACCCCATTTCGTGAGTTTTTCTTCTGATAAACTGTCTTTGAGCTTTAGAGTCAGCTGATCACTTTTTTTCTAATTCATTATCTTTTGCCTCCAGGTTTATAATAAAGCCGATTGACTGTAGCCAGACTCACTCATGTGAAGATCTACTTTCCACAAGCTAACCCTGTCCCCTCCAACAAAAACATTCAACATTTTTAAAACACTTTCTGGCACTAGCTGCTGAAGCTGTCAGCAGCAGCAGCAGCAGCAGCAGCAGCAGCAGCAGCAGCAGCAGCAGCAGCAGCAGCAGCAGCAGCAGCAGTGTCCAGTGTTTCTCCTCTTCAAATGTAGGTTAAAGCTCTGCCTGTTGATCCTGAGCTCGACACTGTGCACTGAGCCACACAAACACACTGAGACCTCTAACCACAGTCGTGTTAATGTCTCAATGTGCCACTGAGGAGCAGAGTGGCGGTGTTTGTGTGGCCACGTCTGCTCTGATGAGCTGTGCTTTCTCCCTCCATCCAGCTCAGGATTGATGGAGTGGCAGTGTGACATGTAAGAGAGTGTTGCGATGTGTTACGTTCCCGGGCCGGGCGGCAGGGGGACAGGGAGGCCCTCTCTACGACTGCCTCAGCTGTCACATTGATGAAGGACAGATTGGCTCTGGTCTGATCTGAGTGCTTCATCACGGTGATGTATGGGGTAACCGGGCTGGCTCCAGCTCTGGGACGCGTGTGTGTGTACACCTCTGTGGCTCTTTGGCTAAATGTTTTCCCTCTTTTAAGTGGCTCTGCTGCTCTCGGTTTCTCTCGGCTGGATCTACATCACAGAGCAGGTGGTTTGCATTATTCCCTAAATTCCTTTCATGACTTCATAGAGAATCACTCGCCAAGGTGGGGCTGTTTATTCTCACTCTCTCACATTGGAAAACACGGAGGGACTAAAGAAGGGTCTACATTACAGCTTGCACCTTAGTATTCTTTCTTTCAAATATATATTAAGTATTGGTATGTATTGTTCTTTTGTTATATTTAGTGCTACAACAGAGGATTATTGTGTTATTGATGCATCTGACACTTATATCTGTGACTTATCACTTATTCATTTAGTCAAAAAGGGTTAAAAAGTTGCGAAGAAGCTTGTTGTAATACCTCAGGACCAACAGGGACATCTTCAAAAGGTCTCTTTTGTTAATCAACAATTTAAATTTCAACCAACAGCATAAAATCCTCTAATTAAAGAAGCTGGAACCAGTGAACATTTGATATTTTTGTTTTCAAAAGTCGCCAAAATGATTCATTATTTATCGCAAAAAATGGATATTCATTATCTTGGTATATTATATTGAATTAATTGATATTTATCACTGTTAAACAAGATGATATAAGCATGTTTTAGATAAAGTTTCTTTTTAATAAAGACCTTGATATAAAGAGAGACCTTAACATCCTGTAAATATCACTGAGTAATAGAGATATTTCACTCCAAAGTCTAACAAATTTCTCTGACCTCAGGGATGTTACTTTATCTTTCAGTGGATAAGAAGCGAATAATAAACTGGAAAATCTAGGTTGCGATGCCTGGTGTACAGTAAAGTATTGAGAAATGTCATGTTATCTCATTGTGACCAACGTATCACAAGGTCCAGCAGATTCCAGCCTGGGGCGAGACAGCAACAGTACCTTGGCTTCAACAAAATCATTTGGAACTAAAAAGAATTCTCCTGGCCTGTGACATCATAAATTGAAAACAGAGAATATTCAAAAGTTGTCGCAAATCCATCTATTTTTTGTCAGACCCTCAAAATCCAGTCATAAATACTCCTTTCCAGACAGAGCTGTGTTTCTCGGCCTGTTCTTCCTCTGTGGGCAGGGTGTGGCTGTGTGTGTGTTCCCCTGGGTTGGGGTCCAGGGCTGAAATCAGATCAGAGACTCATTGTCTGGCGAGTAAGACGAGGATTACTTTCCTAACCTTCTCATACCTTCACGCAACAATGAGAGGGAGGACAGAATGAGTAAGTTGTTTAGAAAAATCTCCCCTTACACAGAAAAACACCTCCATCTGCTCCTCGTGTCCTCATCAACTCAATGAGCCGGGCTTCTCTACTGGGCTTGTGTGTGTGTGTGTGTTATCACTTTGTCAACAGAATTTTGTGTATCCGTGTGTCTAAAAGGGGCCAACATGAGACAAAAAAATTTAAGAGGCCATACTGTGAGACAAAAGAGAGCATCGCTGACAGGAAACCTGGAAGATCCAGCTCCTCTTCCTCTGAGGAGTTTGTCTGGAAAGAGGATTTCAGCTCGCATTCAAAACAGCAGCCCAATAAAAACCCAAACATTAAAAACTAATTTCAGACCACGTTAGTCTGACGCGCTCACACTCCATAACCAGTCTCACTGGTAAACAGAGTGGGAAAATGTTGTGTTAGTTGATGCGGCCAATTAATTATATTGCAAGTCATTTAAAAATCTATAAAAGAAGTATAAACCGGTTTAGGCTGTTTGAGAAATTGTAAGTATGGTATTAAAAAATGCAATACGTGTATTTCAATCGCCTTGAGCAGTGTTATATTGGAGTCTTTTTAAAAAAGGAGCTGTGTCTTAAAAAGGAGTAAAGCGTAAATTATGCATATCATTTTCCCCCCCTCTCCATTCCTCTTCTTCATTTTTTCGCAGGAAAACATGGCCGCAGTCCACACGTGCTCTGTCCCGCTCGCTCGCCTCTCCTCCCTGGAGGTGGTCTCTCACACTGGCAGGGGGGAGGTGGAGGTGTCAGAGCGCACTAGCCTGCCTGGGAGAGGCTCCCTTTGGGTGCTGGAGGGGGGAAGGCTCCTCTATGTGTTGGCCTGTTCGTTGCTTTGGGCACCAGTGTGTGTTATATCGAGCCTGTGGTGTGAGGCTGTTATGCTTCCTCCCTCTCACGGAGCTGTCTGGGTAACACAACTATAAAACTAGTTTTTTTGAAGTTTGAAAGAGTTAGAAGTCTGAACAGATTTTTCTAATCAGCCAGACTACATGTTTGAAAGCACATATTTTAGATTATATTAATACCACTTAATTTTCTGTACGGAAAAGGAAGTCTGAACTACAAAGGACAAGCTCAGATATTACATTATGCTATAACCTGAAGAGCTTTGTCAGAGTGCAAAATGACACTCACACTGTACACCTGTCATTACAGATGCTTACCTCTCTTTCAAAACTAACTACAGCTTCATCAGAGCGGCTTTTACTTCACAACTGATGTCAGGCTATGATCCCTGCAAAATGTGGCATCAAGGGTCACAAATCATGCTAACAGCCTTAGAGCAACATTTTAATGTGGTACTTTAGCTCATAGCCAACATATAAAGGAACCAGTGTGTACTAGCCTTTGTGAACTTGTAATATTCAGATACAGTTTTTCTTCACAAATCTGTGCTTGGTACCTGATCTTGAGTATTCAATGATACCTCTAGTTCCATTGAGATGAAAAGCACAATACTAATATCAACAGATGCATACTATGGGTATTATTGGATTGCTTCCAGCTTGTTGTATGACCTGGCTCAGGACACCTAAAGACATGTAACCTAAGAACAAGCTGACATCCTTCTTTTATTTCAAGGCTCTTTTTGTTTCATCACATTTCCTTATCGTAATCTCTGGTATAAAAGTAATCATCATTAAATTGTGTGATGGTAAACAACTGCTGACATTTAGCTAGCTACGACTAGCTCTCGGCTAGCACAGCTGTTTGCTACCGTAATATAATTTACACAAAACACTTCTTTGTTGCTCTGAAACAGTAGCTGACAGTTACATCAAGATGATAAATTATTACTGAGAGGACTACATTTTTTAGCTAATAAACAATGCTATCATTTCAATGTACTGACAAGCAAACTTGCTTATAAGCTGTTACCACATCCAAGTCCGTACAAGAGACATTTCTGATACTGATATCTGTACCTTAACAAACTCTCACTGTGCACTGAAAATCAAAAACTGACAGAGAACATCTGATCTTAGAAGTTACACAGTTCAAGTTTTCTTCTTAATCAGATATGTGCTATTAGCAGGTCAGCTAAAGCCCAGTTACACTAGCTGAGCTTTACGGTGTCTTTCAAAGTGTGTGTTGTACAGTACAAATATCAGCCAAGTGTTTAAATGTGTATGAAAGTGTTGAAGGGTGGTGGTGAAAAATGGCTTGCATGCTCAGCAAAATGATTTTCTTTATAAACAAAGGTTTTAAAAGAGGCTCTGCTGTTGCAACATGCACAGCTTGTACAAGGCAACATAACAGGTTGACTGACTCATAGCAAAAGTAACTATGAGAAACCTGCACCCTTATGCGAACCCCACACTGTGTGTAACATACAAGGGTTACACTGTGACAACATTGACAGCTGTGATCAAAGAGAATTGAAAGGAAGTTTTGGATTGACATTTCAACTGCGTGCTATTTAAGTCAAAACTTAAAAATGAATACACCAAACAATTAACTAAATGAACATTCATATTACACACTTCCCAAGGAAATATTCAACTCTGCATACTGCTGTTTCAATGCTAACTTAGCTTAGAAACGTTACTGTAGGCAATGTCTTACTGTTAACAGAGCACCAGATAGATTAGTAGCCACCAGAGGTTCACTGGTAGAATATCTAGTCTGAACCTGTGACTGGTTCCGATCTTTATCTTCATCATTATTAACCCTCTGAGCAAAGGTCAGCTCTGTGTAGTAGTAGCACAACCAGCCTCCTCTATCTTCAAACTACAGAGAGGATGCATAACATTCACACCATGGAACAATGAGTAGAGGCACTGTTATTAACTTTTTATGAAAGCTCTAATGCTGATGAGCATGTGTTGGTTTAAATCTGATACCATGAAGCTACCATTAATAATGTAAACAGAACAGCTGGCACTTTAATGTTAGGGTTTCATCAAACTTTTATCATAGAATAATCGATTATATATATGTGGTTGTTCTGTTCTATTGTGCTGTACAATGATTCTGCTATCTAGCTATATATAGTATTGCCATAAACACTTAAAATTAGCTTTATTTTTCCGAAGCAGTCTTTTCAAAATGGGGAAAGTTATTGTTAATTTATCTTTCCTAGGCTATTGTGCATTACTCAAGCTTTGATTTGTGTTCACTGTCAGATGAGAAACCAATTCAATAGTAACAATAAAAGCCTCCATTCAGCCTTTAAAAATGAGACATGATACTTTTATATCCAAGAGGACATGGGAACTTTACAATACAGCTCTGGTTAAACTGTGAAAACAGTAGGCAGTCCGAATTGACCAAAATGTGTATGGCTGCATGTGCATTGAAGTCATCATTAAAAGTTGTGTTGTCCAGTATATATTAAACATGCCACATGCAGAGAAGTAGAAACAGACAGATGTGTTACCTGGACGGAGTTGAGTCTGCAGTAGCCATTTAGGGGGAAACGGATGACATGCGTGGGGTCCTGGTTCCAGCCGGCGTTGACTGAGTTACACATGACGTCTCCAGTCTCGGGGAAGATCTCCTCAATAAGGACCTTCTCCCCACTCAGAGCGATCCTCTCGCCCAGGTCAGGTGTAACGCGCACTACCAGGCAGTCACAGGGCTGTGCCATCCGCCTTTGCTCCCGCTCCTGCTTCCAGCGCTCCAGCTCCTTGATCATGGGCGTCAGCTGGTAATAACGTGCCTCCTCGTACAGCAGGTGGAAGTCCTATACAGTCAGAGGAGCAGGAAATGAGTGCAATTAATTTGCATGTGTGCAGTCCTCTTGGCTATATGTGTGACTAGCAGGTTGAGTTGCACTGCATTACAGTTCGTCATCAAGGTCATCCGGACGAAAAACTTAACTTGTACAGTACTGTCCAACGCTATGACGACAGTACAAGTATATTTACAGGGTGTCCTCATGGTTTCCCCATAGCAACTAATGACAAAGTGTCCTTGAGCAAGACACTTAACCTCTAATTACTTCAGCAGAGCTGTTCAGGCTGCTTCTGCTCTTTGACCCCTCTGCTGTAGTGAAACAACAGCTGCAGCATGCATGAGAGAGCAAATAACTAATGGCACAGTGATGAATATACTCCTCTTATATCTCTGAATTCTTTCAGGGAACATATTAATCTGAGACTGAGATAAAACTAGTGTCCTATGTCCTGTGTCCTGACTATCTATTGCAAGAAACCATTACAGAGGAGTGAATACAGGTGATGACACTAAAATTTAGATCCATACACCTGTTACTAAAGCCTCTAACTAGTATTTTTAAATGTTGACTCCAAGTTTACTAAAAAATAAAACTGAAAGAGAGCTGAATACACCAATACAAACGTTAGTAATGTTGAGTTAAGGATATCTGATTGACACAAATTTGAAGACATGTGTTTAACGTCTCACTACCATGTAAAACATCATCTTGAGAGAAGAACAATAAACTAGGATTAGTGATGGCCTCCGACCAGCAGGACAACACTCCATAAACAAAGCATAGCCATGCTGCAGCTCTCCTCCACAGTAGCTCTTGGCAGAGCTGTGCTAGCCCTTAGCATGTTTCAGTGAGTCGACTCCAGAAAGGCCGTGAGTAGGACTCCACTGAAGTGGGATGGTGCATTCCTGTGCGCAGACAGTCTGCAGCAGATTGTCTGCCTCTCCCTCCTGGGCAGGGCTTGCTGGGGGCCATTTGCCCCGGCGTTCTTGCCTCTAATTTCCCACAAGACCAGATGGCACCATCATTCACCGCTACCATAGCAAATACAGAGAGGCGGAGGTTTCGCTATTGGAGGCAGACAGGAGGTGAGGAAAAGATATTTGCAAGTGAACATGAGGACGATCATCAGCCAAGGAGGATTTTAATGTATTCCTCACATGGAGGGAGTTTTATGTTAATGAGGTTCGTGGCCCGATGTTAAGCTCCTATTAGAACAAGATTTAATTAGGTTACACCTAAATGCAGCAAATCTTTCAGCTAAACAATTAGTAATTAATAAATCTGTTTCTGATTAATGTTTCAAAGTGACAAAGAATGACAGCTTCATTCATTCCCCCAACAGTGCAGTTCAAAGTTACATGATGCTGATGGTTTTAGCTAATGGCTATTATTTGTTTCAGAGAATACACTTTCTCAAACCATACTGAAAAGGATTGTCTGGTCAAAACATATCTAACAGCCATCACACAGAAAGAGGTTGCACATAATGGTGCAATGCAAAATCTCAATGCCCTTGAAAAGTGAGACGCTGTGTGTTTGTGCTGCGGAAACAACATATGTTTCGTATAGTCTGCATCATTGGTGGTGGTGGGTGTTGGGAGCCGGGGATCCAGAAAGCGTTTTTCCCCTTCCCTTCTCAGGACCACTGCCGGGTATAGAAACAGAGCATGGCAGCAAACAGCATATTCATTAACCCTGCTGCTTCTGTCAGACTCTTTAGCCTTGAAAAGCCTCCCTGTCTGGTTCACCCCGTCATCTAAGCTGTGCCTTCATCTGAGGCGAGCAAACGACACCCAAATACAACTCCATCTGGACGAGCGTTGACGCAACACATCTTAAGCTGACGGTCTAATATTTAAGATTTCAGAATACGAAGAAAGGAGGGGAGTGGGTCCTTTTTTCCCTTTTTTTCTCCCTTTCTCCCTGTCTTTTTCTCTCCCGGCCCTCTTGCTGCAGCTGACAAAACTCATACTGAGACGCTCCCCTTCAGGCAGCTCTCTGTATCAAAGTGTAGCTCCTCATCCTTCACAGGTCTGAAGCCATGGATGGATATGTTTTTAACAGGGGTCTGTCTGCGAGGCACTTTAGTCATCCTGAGCAGCGCACAAAACAACAGAGTAATCCTAAGCGCTGAGGTGAGGATGAGAGGGAGACGGGGGCCAACAGCTCCGTCCTGGCTGCTGGAGCTGCTGCTACTGCTGCCAGCTCTACGAGACAATTCATCCCCCAATCCTGTGTCCAGACAGCCCGTTTGAGCTTCAAAATAATGATCCGACCTGATCGCCCACCGGCAAGGCAACATCTCAGGGAAGGACAGAGGGAGGGAGAGACAGAGAGGGCGGCGGAGAAAGAGAAGAAGAGGAGCAAAGTGATAGAAACTGTCACTATGAGGGAGTCTGAGGACTGAGAAAGAATCGTGTGTTTTGGACAAAAAATGACGAAAGCCACACAAGAAGACAGGCCACCAAACCAGCCTGCTCTGAACTATAATACAGCGAAAGCTACAAGCATAAAGTCTTTCCCATTATTTCTTTAAGGATTTGATACCAATAATAAAAATATTACATTATTGATTTAAAGTGCAATAAAAGCTTGAATACACCGTGACAGAGAGCAGTAACTCTTCACAGTTTATAACCATGCCCTCAATATGACTGAGCATTGCTTACACTCTTGTGATTAATTGTAGTTTGAATAATGAGATGAGGGAGGATATTAATAGTGAATATTTTGTTCCACTGATGTAGGCTGAAAATTTTCTTTTCCTATTCTGCTCAGACTTTCACATTGATTTAGCAAAACACACAGCGCCGTGGCTGCCAGCAGCAGAACAGAGCCAGCCCTCTGGCGACGGCAAGCCTGATTGTGTTCAGATAAGGACATGCTCAATTCTGCCTCGCACTATTTGCATTTTTTTTCCCCGGCTTCACGCAAATTGAAAGGTATGCAGATCAACACAGGCTTATGCGAGGGGATCGTAATGAGTTGAAACAATGAGGTCCAATGCATTTCTTCAACCGCTGTGCCTGATTGGACTGTCAAGACTTCACAGAAAGGGAGGGAAAAGCATGAATAAGAAGGGAAAAACTAATCGCTACTGAGTCAGGCCATCATTTGCTGAAAATATGCAGGGCTTTCATGTCGTGTTCTGTTGTCTGAGGTTTGGCTCTCGTTCAGACTATCCGTGAGGCCCGGAGAGTTTGCCCCCGGCTCTGTGTGGCTCGGCCTCGCCTTGTTCCCTTGTAGAGAATGATGAACAAGCGGCAGCCCGGTGGAAAGGTCATGCAAGTTAAGGTGGAGTAGAAGTGAAGAAAAGAATACACCTAGGAAGCAGTAGCACTGAATAAAACCTTGAACAGGAGGGAGCTGTAGGCAGAATATATAATGACTCTGACAAAGCCACTCTAGTTGTGTGGACACCTCTGTGCTGTGTGACTAACCTGCTGGTAAAACCTTAAGTTTGGTTTAAAGCTGCACTAATTTATATATTTATTTCAACAATGGATTAACTGACTATGAGTAATCTGAACGGCGCTGCACATAGGGACGAACAATCAGAGAATAACCGGACTTAGTATGACAGAATTATGTGAAGTGATCAGTTCATCTTAACGCTGCGTTGTCTGGTGTGGAAACGTTATGTGTTAAAATGATGTTGACAGCACAAAGTCAATGCTAAAGCAAAGTTTGTGTGGGAGAAGTAAAAAATCTGTGCTTACATTTGTTGAACAGTCTTCATCAAGGTAGTTAAGCTACCTGAGCCCCTTGGGTTGATTATGCTAAGTTAAATACTTTTAATTTCGTATCAAAGTTATGATAAGAAAATAAATCAGTGTTGACATTTTACCTCACACAAGACTTGTTTAAGCACTCTCTGTACTATACCACTGTATACAACACGTTTGAAAAGGCTTATGAAGGAATCTAATACCTCATGTGTCTAACATGTCATACTACCTTAAATTAATTTTAACTGTTTCTACGGTATGGGCATTAAAATGTAATACATTAGAAACTACATTTACTTATGAAGGTGTCTGGAAGACATGGTCATTTTTTAAAGTAATATTTAAGGGGGGGTTGCCGTTATTGGACAGGCAGCTGAAGAGAGGTGGGAAATGTATGGACTAGAGAGCAGCAAATAGTCATGACCAGGAGTCGAACCAGTGACTTCTGTGCTGAAGACTGTTGCTTCTGTACATGCAGCGTGCTCTTTAACCACCGATTTAACTTGGTGCACCAAGGTAGTGGTGATTTTACATTATTTATATGAGATCAGGTTTTTATTATAACCCCATTCTGTAATTCTCCTTAGCACTCAGAAGATTTTAGCTTCTTTCAGTTCGTTGTTTTGGTTTAAAGGTTCTCAGCTTTGTTTTTCTCTCACCTAGTCATTATTTTGAAAAATTACATAACAGAAAAACATGCCGTCTGCCAAGAAAAACTTCTTCTACAGACAAGCATCAGAAACTATTGATATAGAATAGAGTGGTAGAGACCAAACCAGAGGGAAAATTAGAATAAATATTTGACTTAAATTAGGGCAATGGTCAGAAACATGACATCAGTGTAATTCAAATAATGTTTGTCTAATAAATAAGCAACACTTTTCCAATCACTTGGAACATCAGCCTCCAAAGCAGAAAGCATTTTAGGATGACATGTTGCCATTTATTTTATTATTGAACTTTACTTTACTATTTAATTTGCAAATAGTTCATATTACAAATATAAAATGTGTATAAATGTCTATTCAATGACTTAAAAATACATTGTATTAATGTGAGACTGGTGTGCTTCCTCTGTAGTTCATAGAGACCAAGGCAGATTTAATGGCCCAGAAAGATAAAAATATACACACTGTATATACAGGAGCATGTTTGTGTGTATTTAACAGCAGAAACATGCTGGGTGCTGCTCCCCCAGTGACTGCCAGAGAGTGTTTTTTGTGTTGGAGTTGGCCATCAGAGTGCTGTGGATCATAGGGGAGTGCAGGCTATTTCACCTGGGTTCACCTCTATACAAACCACTCTGAGTGAAAAACAACAGCTCAGGGCTTTGGCACACACACACCAGGCCATGCTCCAGTTAGCCAGTTAGCATTTTACCTCCAGAACACTGCCATCTAAGTCTGCCCCATATTTCAAAGTTTCCTAATTACTCTTCATGCTTACACTACAGGTAATTAATGTGTTGAAGAAGAGGAGGGGGATTCTATGTGAGGCAATGTGAAAACAGAATTCTGTTGTGGTTATATTTTGAAAACATCCAACCCCTGAGAGGACAAAAAACATGAATAAACACAAACATATTCACACTTTGGTGTATTATCTTGAGAAAAATCAGGAATTTCACACAACACTACTGCGTCGCTGCACAGATGGCTTTATGTACCCAAGCTTTTTTTTTATTTTTTATGTTGTGATGTTGCTCAAACTGTGCGAGCTGATGGTGCACACAATACAGTATGTTGTGTTGCGGATATGTACCTTGAAGTCATCTGGAAGGAGCAATTTGCTGGTCCTGAGGAAACTGAGAATGTAGCGGAATATCTCGCCGTCCCGATCTATGAAGTAGTGCTGCTTCAAGCTGTCCAACACGATGGGCTCGGTGCCATTGAACAGACGACTGATTCTGAAAATTGAAATACACACACACAAACACACGCGCACGCAGGCAGGCAGCCGCACACACAAACACACAAACAGAAAATGGAATGAGCCAGCTCCCTTCAAATGCATGAAACAATTACCCTCCATTTATTTTTCAATTTTATTAGCACTAAGCTTGAAATGCATTAGCATCCCAGGTTGAAACAAGGGGCTTAAGGCATCGTTTCCTCCATTCCAGACTTGTTTGAAGTGTCCCTTCTGCAGAAAGATTATAACAACACACACGCTCGCTGCTTGTACTTACAGAAATTAATGGCATGAATGTAGCATTACAGCTCTATTATTCCATCTGTCAGAGGGCTGGAAATGAAACAGAGGTAGGAGACAGTGGAGGGCTACATACTAATGTGAGGAGGACATCTGGAGAAAATGTTTTACTTTTACTGTTTGGTTTTGTTATGAATGTTGGAAGGATTTGGACAGCTGCAGCCCTACTATGCCATACTTAAAACACAGTTATAGTTAGCGGTTACTTCTACCACATGCTCTGTATTAGGTTTATATGAGACACAACCTCCCTACATTATTTAGTCTAATTGTGACAGTTTGCGTGAAGATAAATACATCTAATCTGGCACTGTACTTTTGACTGAACTATATTAAATTTGCATTTCAATCCCAAGCAATCAATAAATCTCATCTCAGTTACATACTTTGTTGAAATAGGACAACCTAACTGCACTTTTTAAATGTGTTTGTTGTTAGGGATCATTTTAAAGAAAACAAACATAACTCTTGTAAGCACAAACAATATGTTGAATTTTTGCTTTGGTTTGATGTGGTTGAATTCGATGAGTTATGTGGTTCATGTTTAAAGGCAAAGCAAATATTAAAGAGAATCACAAAGAGAAAATTATGCCTAAATTAATCAAAACATGACCCACAATATATATCACTAATGTTTTCCTATGAAGAACCACAATAGTTAATTTAACATCATAATTAGAAGCCTGTTTCAGCCTTTAATACATATTCTTAAGCCTTTAAGTAACAATGAGACACTTGTTGCTGCACAGAGTCCCAGTTTTAACCCTTTTCACCACCGTACAGTAAGATTGAAGATCTTGGTTAAAGTTGGCTCCAAGGGCTCATCAAAGCAAAGAGTGGAAATTGCTGCTATCTTGAAACTTTGATCACACCGCATTGACGCTGCGCCTCAAGATATCCTTGGACAGATATTCATTTCCCTTTGTCTTTGTGCTGTGTTCCTGTCGTTTACCTGCAGGTCCCTCATTCTTGCTAGTGGAAGAGTCAAATCAGGGCACCTCCACTCTATGTTTGTTCATTTGTACATGCTAAACATCTCTAATTAATTATTAAAGACACTGTTGGAGCATTTCTAAAATATTGAAGATGCAGTGTTTTTTAAACTCCAAAAAGCTTTATTAATGTATCTTTGGTGTGCCAAATTGTGCTTTAATTATGTGACTCATCCTGAAACTGGATTCACATCTCCCTCCACAGAAAAAACAGCGCAGCCTGTGCACTGCAAACAAGTTTTAATGGTGATTTACACAAGGCATCTGTTTAAGGAAACCCCTGAACGACGCATTGCCACGTCTTCCTGAGATACAGCTCTTGGCAAGGCGCTGCATCACTGCTATCGTCTTTGTATTGATGCAATCAGCTCTTTAAACACAGAAACAGCTTCTTTGGTAGCTGACAAAGTTGTATGAAAAGAAAAATTGTCAAACTTATTTGCAAACCAACACACACACACAGACACACAGCACCGCCTGAGCACCGGCATTGTCAAACTCTATTAGAGGACAGACTAAGAGAGCCGCAGAGGGAATGTCAATGAACACACAGCAGGGCCGGCTTCACACACAGACTCATTTTACTGGATTTACTATTACAACATTGTTCTTCGTCAAAAGTGTGTGAGCTTTTATTTAAAGCTTGTATCAGGTATCTCCTGACCCCGATGTGTCGGCTCGACACACTGAAGCTCTCATGTCAAATCCACCCTGTTTCTTTTTCTTTGACTTGACTGTGTGAAGAAGCAGAGCAAAGATGGCTCTCCCTCCCTCCCTCGCCTCCTGCCATCCTTCCTCCTTTTCTGTCTTTCTTTCTTTCTTTCTCTTCTTCTTTCTTTCTTTCTCTCCCTGTCTCCATCCTTCTCCCTTACTCGCTTTCTCTCTGGAAATCGATGCAAAATGCTTTATAAAAAACCAATACTCATCTCCCTGTTTTGCCTGAGGTGTTCCTTTCTCATATGGTCTTGCAATTCTTCCAGCTAGAATTTCACCATACCCCTCCAGGCTAACTCTGTTTTTCATCTCCACTTTTTTAAAAAGCAATTAAAATGCTGCCTGTTTTTCTTTTTCTTTCCCTCTCTTCTACTCCCTTCACTCTCCCTCTCTCTCTCCCTTTCTCTGTTGGTCTTCTCATTTTTTTTTTTTTTTCACTTTCTGTTGAATTCCTGAATTGAAAGGGTGGGGGTGTTTTTTAACAGGTAGTGAGAGCGAAAGGGTGTGTGTGTGTGTGTGTAGGGGGAGATGTGGAAAATTAAGAGACAAGATACGTAAACAGACAGGCCAAAAGACAAAGAGGGGGAGGAAAGAGGAGAGTAAAAGGATAAAGACAGGCGAATCAGAAGAGAAAAACAGAACTGATGTAAAGAGGGAAAAAGAAAGAGAATATGATTGGAAGATGGAGAGAGATGGAGAGAGTGGGAGAGATAACTGCTACGACAGAGCTACATGGAAAGACAGAGAGTGAAAGGTTTAGGTAGAGGGGGAGGTGGTGGGTGTGGGAGGTTATCAAGGACAGGAACAGCTCAGATCTCCCAACCCAGAGGTGCCAAGTGAGGGCAAGCAGCGGGGCAGGGTAGGTGGGCACTATCTGGCATGATGCTCTCTGCAGCAACTACAGCGGCTCCGAGCTGGTGGAGAGACGTGTCTGCAGGAGGCGGGAGGGGAGGGGGACGCAGCGTAGGTATCTCTGATTCTGTTACAACTGATCTGATACTGACAGAAGCTTAAAAAAAAAAACAGGACACACAGCAGAGTACTGCGAGGTGGAACAAACACATACAGGGATCTCTGACCAGCCTGGTGTCAAGTGGATTTTGAGAGCGGGGTTCAAGACAAGATCATTATGGAGCCTGGCTTTGATTGGCTGAGACTGCTTGAAGATGTTGCATGAAGGATCACAAAATCTCTTCCAAAAATGAATGGCAGGAGTCTAAATCTGGCTAATATTTTTCCTTAATACAATGTTTAGTCAGGCTCTAGTAACCTAACCCTCCTAACCCATTTATTAATTCCAATACTGAATTAACATTAAAAAGCTCTGTTAAAAAAAAGAGATTTTGCTATGAAATATGTCCAAAATGTCCTGGGTCTTTAAGGGTCTGAAATGTAAGGTACCGTGTATCGTCATTCTGAAATTTAAACATCTTTGTGTTTGAACTGTCTGAACTGACAAAAACATCCTAAAGATGTCAATTTTACTTTGTTTAAATTCAAATGAGTACTTGTCTCTTTACTCTCTGACACTTTCGAGGATTCATTGAAAATAATCCGCAGATTAATTGATTTCAAATTCATGTGTAGCCCTTTGTTTGTCCACAATATAAATTTCTATGAGACTCAGTTGCACCTACACTGAAACTAAAACTTTATTAATGCTTTATCCAAACATCTGCGCTGTCATATTTACATTACATGATACCACTAATCACTGGATTTTGAGCTGTATGACTGGACTATTTTTGTGCAGATGTAATGATTAGTTTCCTTTAAATTTCATATGAATTAATCTAAACTGGAAGTTTTACCAAATGGCTAAATTAACTTTAAGATCATGCAACTTTAATTTGAAGTTGAAACTACTCTAATTCAAAGCTGGATCACATAGCAACACCTCAAATTAAGAACTCACCTGCTCCATAACAGTTTGGCCTTCAGGTCTGCAATTTCATACAGGTGTAGCTGACCCGATGTTTAATTTGTTTGGTTAATTTCATGGTTGTAACATAGACAGAGTCTTTGCTAATGCTACCCAGACATGACTCACTGGAGGAGATATTACAAATTTCCTTCATGTTTGAGCTGACTCAGTTAAGGTGTGTTGTGTTGTGTTATGTTTTAGCCCTACCATAAACAAACATGTGCACAGACTCAAGTATATTGAGTTTAAAATGAGTCCTCATGCATGCATTATGGAGTCACATTAATTCTGTTAAATATTTTATTTCATTCTGTATGCCTATAATGATGTTTTCAATGCTTTGATTTTAAAAGGGTTAAAGGCCCAAAACGCCTGTGGTGTTTCTAACAGCTAAAAGGCCTTTAACATTGAAATTAAATCCAAATGAAGAAAAAATGACATTTCTGAGAGTTACATTTAATGAATGGTTGAACTTTGTTTGCTCTGTTAATAGCGGTGATCTCAGTGGGCAGAGGAGGAAGCTATAAGAGGAAGGGGAACACTAAATGAAGGAGCATTGAGTCAGTGAAGATCTATCGTTTCTGGACGCAGAAGCTCGTCTTCAAAGAGAAAAATGTCCATTGGTCCTTTCAAAATAGTTTCCTTGTCTGCTGAACATTTCCCCCTAATTTCCTCAGCTTCTGTTCAAGTGACTGCTGCGACTGTCCTCTGTGAGAGCCACACAGAGCGAGCATCAATGTTTCATGACCCCTGTCCCTTAATATGGCCCGCACAGAGGAAGATGAATCACCACACATTAGTTACTAGACTAACTTTCTCTTGGCACGCTGCATTATTTAGAGGACAATCTATTAAAAGTAATCATCAACTTTAAACTCTTTAACCCTGCTCTTTTTAGCCGTCACGTTTTTTTTTACGTTTTGTCAGCGTGCCCTTCTTGAGCAGACGTGGCCGAAACACGGGGTAATTGTTTTGCTTTCTGCTGTCAGCCATTATCCTAATTCACACAAAAGGGCCCCTCCTTCCACTGGCTCCAGCGGAAAGTAGAGCCCCGAGGCCAACTGTACACTGAGGAGGCTGAGAGAGAGAAACAGTGAGTGTATGCATGTGTGTGTGAGAGATCCAGAGTGAGAAAGGAACAGAAAGAGACGAAGAGAGAGATAGAGAGAGAGGGAGCAAAAGAGCATGTGTGAAAAAGAGAGAGAGAGGAAATAGAGAGGGAGAGCACTCCAACCAACACTCACACTGGTACCACTCTTTACTCTCACTGTAGAAACACTGTTTGGTGCTCTGACATGACTGTGCTCCATTTGCATGGTGCCCTGTGTGTGTCCCCAAATGAATTACAGCCTTGTAAAGTGTAAAGATGCACAAAACGTAAAAAATACAGACACACAAAAGTTATTTTTAATTACTAAATAAGAATTGGTGGGCAAAAATCATCTTCATATCAAAAAGCCTTTTCTAAGGGGAGCCTCATTTTCTCATGACGTGTTACAGTCAGGAATAAAAGCAGAGCTGTCAGGGATTTCCTGTCAGCGGACTCTAACAATATCAAGACTTTATTACCCAGGGATTATGTGGATTGTTTCCTGTAGCCAATTTGGCAGATTTCCTAACAACCTGGTGAGTGTTTACCTTGGCCCACATGGGACTCTGTCAGCAATGCACTATCGAAGGCTGTATAATGTCATGAATAACACTCTGCATTGGAGAGGAAAGTCTAGAAAATGGGTGAAATCCCGAACAGAGATTTTTATCAGAGGTGTGTTTGTTTTCTGAGCTACCTCCGGTGGTGTCACCCTGTTTGTGGTTGGAGCTAAAAACGTGAATAAAGTGGGAGGGCAGATTAAATAAAAACAGCTCTTACACAACCTGAATCATCATGACTACACTGCAACGGAAATAAAATACCTGTTTGCTCTGCGTGAGAGCGAATCATTTGACTAAGAAAGCAGGGGTTCCTGTTATCTCATTTCAAGTTTGACTGCATTATAAGCTATGTTTCAGGAGAATTTAAAGTACAGAGACTATTCTTTTATCTTAGTATCAATGTATTGTGGAAAAGAGAAAAACTCATATTAAAATAAATGTATCTTTCAAAAATGTTTTGGATCATAAATAAAGGATTCAAAGATCTGGTGTTATTAAATACCATCAAAACATAACGCTGGTTTTAAATGAAAAAGTCAGAAGGCTTAACATTTGACACATTATTGTTAATCAGATCTAGCCCACATCATCTTTGATGACATGAATGTGGACATTTACATCACTATTGTTCTTCCAAAGTTTCCTAACAGCACCCTGAACAACTGTCCCCCCCCAAAAAAAATATAGGCTATGGAAGTGGGTGTAGTGCACACAGAAATGCTTGTGTGATTTGCAAATCCACACCAACATTTAAATCAGCATCTGAGCTGCAGCTTGACAGCAGCTGAATTTTCAAATAGCATGAGAGGAGATAACAAAATAAAAACCCTGGAGGTATTTATTAAACAATTAAAATAATCAGGACAGACACAAACAAAACAATCAAATGTATCATTTTAAAGCTGAGAGAGCTAAATAATAATGATTGAAGACAAATGTCCCCTCATGGTGTGAACAGATATTAGCAGTTGTCAGTAGGGAAGTTGCATTGATGCTGTACTGATGCCAGCCAGCTAAATGACTTGTTAACATCAAAAATCCAATTAAGAAAAACACCAGCCGAATAATGACAGAATGGATTTAATGACTACAATGTTATAATAAGCTACTAAAGAGAGATGTAAACTGATTATAATTGAACATTTAATTAAAATTTGGACGATATGATGAGAAAGTTAATACATTTAGAATTTTCTCACATTTAAATCAAAAGCATCAAAATACTCTCCAGTAAACCTCAATAAAAATCCCATAATAATTTTTGATGCAGAAGATAAATACAATAAATATACTCAAGCAATAAGGTTCAAGCATGAGTCTTACCTTGAGTCAGGGAACTTGGTGAGGGTCGCCAGGCTGCTGGTGTACATGTGTCCCCCGACATCGATGTGCACCGGGGCGTTCGACTTGGTCAGCTGAGCCGGCAGAGGGATCCCCTGAGCGGCCAAGGGAGAGACCGGGGACCGGGTCAGAGACAGCCGTGACATGCTTCTTCCCTCCTGAAAGCAAGTGTAGAGAAAAGCCATGGGAATCATATAAATAAAAATAAAAGAAAACACACACAGTGATTCTACTCAGGGAAGCAGGTAGTTTCCTCTCTGAGTGCTATCAGATCACTTCCATGTCTGTCTGGTCGCATATTTAGCCTGGAAATTATTGCCACCGCTCTAATTAAGTATGTTTGCATCTTTTCATGCAGCACCGGAGGCGAGGATAGGAGGATGCTTATTAGAGAGAGAGAAAGAGAGAGAGAGAGAGAGAGAGAGAGAGAGAGAGAGAGAGAGAGAGAGAGAGAGAGAGAGAGAGATGGACAGATAGAAAGACGGAGAGGAAAAGGAAGAGAGGGAGGAATGCTAGGTGTCAGCCTCCAGGGGAATAAAACAAACTGCTGCTGCAATATTCTAATTAAAGGTCGCCTTATGTGTTAGACGTGATGCGCCCAGACACACCAAGCACCAATCTGAGAGCAAGGAAAACACAGCATGGGGAGAAGGAGGGGGGGACCTTTCCTCTTAGCGCACACATTCAAAACAAAAGAAGGTGATGGCTAAATACTCAGATTTTCGATATTGTACTATTGGCACAACAAAAATAACTTTAATCGTGCGAAAAATACGTCCTTGTTGTGAAACCATATCAGATGAATCAATTTTGATGTACTTTTGAAAACATATCTCCATCCACAGGGTTATACAAGAAGTTTTTGGTGCTCCGGAAGCGCAGATTTGGGAGATTTAGGAGCGCGCCGGTGCACTCTGAGGTCAACTCAGAGCTGAGTTTGACTAGGAGCAAAAATGTGAAGGGATCTATTTTAAATCCACTCGGTTACACTGCCATTTGATTATGTCCTGCTCAAAGAGGAGCAAAGTGAGCGTAGATGTTCAACTCGCTTGTGCGCATTTTATTTTGCCAACAGCTGCAAACCACCTTACCCAAGAAAAGCCAGGTGTGTGGCTCTTTTCTGTTTAAATGCTGGAGGTAGTGAATATAATGTCGCAAATATTGAGACTGTTTTATACAAAGAGAATCAATTTAGCTATTTCTTAAACTTCATAAGATCTTCCTTGTTTCCTGGTAGTTTCCTGGTCAGTATTTGACGACCTTGGAAGTGAAGTGCAGTTTCCCCTCAGGCTGAACGCGAAATAAAGACCTTTCCAGGCGAAAATTAAGAAAAACCTTTGAATAATAGCCGGAGTTACACAGCTCAACTACAAACGTTTATTGACAATAAGAATAACCCACTAAAGTATTTAGACAGTTTGGATATTTTTTGGACAGATGTTCTGTTTTACTGTCATCACTGGTAAACTAAAGGCCTCTGTGAAAGTCCGGATCAGTTCCCCAGCCCTGAGAGAAGAGCCCGCCGGGTACACAGAGAGGCTGAGGCTCTTTTTTCACACGGTGTTTCCTGCCTCACAGCAGTATCGTGTTCGTTTAATACGATTACAGGAGGACGGGATTACATTTCAAATCCCAGGAAAGAGGAAAAAAACTTGGAAAGACTTGAGAAGTTTGGGGTCCATGAAGAGCTGTCCTACTGCCGGTGACACACACACACACACACACACACACACACACACACACACACTCACACTCTCTCTCTCTCTGTCTCTCTCTCTCTCTCTCTCTCTCTCTCTCTCTTGCTCTATCTTCACATCCTTCTCTCACTTTCTTCCAACCAAGATTTAAATGAAAATATGAAAAAGCCCACATAGAATCAAAAAGATTCTAACCCATCACAAATGTTCAGTCATTTTAACTTTCGGTCTCTTTTAATCCCTAACTCTCTCTCTCTCTGCTACCCTTACACACACACACACACACACACACACACACACACACACACACACACACACACACACACACACACACACACACACACACACCAAACACAAACACATGCACACACACGCCATGTATGATGAATTCCTTCACTAAACCACAGCCGCTGTAGAGACATCAACTTTCTCCTCAGAGCTGCCGTGTTCCTCCCTCACCTGACCATGATCAAACGTTGAAACCGATTCCAGACTCATGAAATCTTCATAAAAGACCCCGATCATCTAAAATAGAAACAACCATGAAACCAAAACGTTTACATAGAAAAGAAAGACACCCCGATGCTACATCCTGTTCTACACGGCCACTACAAGCCTGTGCTCTGCCTTTTAATTCTACCAAATGCTCAATATGGCGTCTTATTCCTGCGGTGCAAATTAAAAGCATAATCCCGACACGTGTAATTCGCCTTTCTTTAGATTAAAACCATTACGTGCAGTACACTTTAGGAGAAATAAGGGAGCCTCACTTTTGGTCGAGCTATTCACGTTACTCTTCGGCACCAGCTCGACTATATAGCTACTCATCGAAAACTGGACAGATTGAGCCTGCACTGTCTGTGCGTAAAAATAAAGCATTCTGTAAAGATAAATTCTCCACCCTACCGTTTCAAACATTGTAGGGAGTCCAGAGGAAATCCGTGCCGGCGGTCAGTCCCAGCTGCTGTCCGCGTAACCCCCGAAAAATTCAAATATTATCTCCCCGAGTTTGTGGTACAACTACAGCAGCATCCAGCTCCAGCACGGACCTACTATCTATACTGCCGCACGGTACAGCCAAGTGTCCGCTCTGTATCCCGAACTAAACTGCTTTTAATAGACACTACAAGGCTGCGGCCGGGATGGACTGTCTGCAAAGAGTCTCTGTGGCTTTAAAGCCTCTATTGCAAGGCTGCCTCGACCTGTCCTCAGCAAGCTTCTTTGTACCAAAGCGCACAGGAAGCGTCCTTACCTTGTACATAGATGAGATGATCTCCTTCCCCTTCTCAGTTCTTATTTGGATACGCGTAAAAATGTGCGCTCTTGTTGGAATCCTGCTTCGTATTTCGTCTTCTTGTCTGCTTTTTTGCCTAAATGAAACTGCCCCTGTGGTTTGTTATGAGAAGAAGAAAGCCAATAATCCGTCTCTAAATAACAGAGCAGAGCTAAAAAAGAAAATTCTCGCTCCGGGCTGCCCAAGCGCCTCTGGGCCAGGGATTAGGCTACAATTAGCTCAACTCCACTCTCTCGCCCAGGCAATTTTCTCAAGGAAGAAAACGTGATACTCCTCTGGTCCCGAAATTAAGACTGTACAGATTTAATAACTTATCTTATTTTCTTTTTCAGCTAAAGTAGATCGTTGAGAAGTTGTGATTTAGAGGGGGTTAAAGAAACCTCACTGGCAACTGTTAATCGCTCAATACAGTTAGAGGAGCAAAAAAGCAGATTTTAATCATTGTCACTTCGCCTGATGTAACAGCTCCCCAGGCAGTTCCAGCTAGTAGGCACACATTTCCATCTCCATCTCCAGCCTGAATGTAAAGTTTAAAACCAGGCGAGTTGCCATAGTCCTTCACTCAGGCTACAAGCAGTAAGGGCGCAGTAACTTGTTGATAAAGTCCCAGCAGGAAAAATATGTTGAAATTGAAGAGATATCCTTGAACCAATATCTTTTTTCATGCGGTGATTTTCCCCCCTGTGTCCCTGCTCCCTCTGTCTCTCCCTCTCTCTCTCCCTCTCTTTCTCTCTTGCCTTAATGTCTGGAGTTGTAACGCCAAATTTCCTGCAGGCCATTAAAATCAAATGACGTCCGTGGACATGCATGCATGCTGCTGCAGAAAGCGCCCTCACAACCTGCCTGCAGCCAAATGCGCCATTTCAATTATAGCGCAGGGCTTAGATGGAGATATCTGCCCACAACACCCCCCTCCCCTCCCGCCCCTCTTCACTCTCCAGTGAAAGAAGAAAGCCTCCAGACTTTTTTCTTTTTTTTTGGAGAATAAGATTTTGGCCTGATCATTGGGATTTTTTTTGAACACATTCAAGACACAATGCAAAGTGATGACGAGCCAAAGTGGTGCGCCAGTTTTGGCGCCGAGAGAAAGGGAAGTTAAGAGTCAAGCAGGTGCTCACACCAAAGAGATTATTATTTATTTATTTGCATGTTTGTTTATTTGCGGGTAAATAACTGTGAATAATTGATGCAACATTGAGCCCAGTAATTACTCTATAAGAGCATCCTGACAGAGGTGGAGAATCGTTTCTTGATATTTGGCGCCAACCAGTGTAGGAACTTGTTATTGGTCGTCGACTGATACTTTTTTTTGGAGCCCTTTCTTTTGCTTATCAAACAAACTTTAACATGTACGATTTTTCTTCTCATGAACTTTAAATATTTTTCTCTTAGCTTCATCAAAATAAAACAGCAATGAAAGCTCATTTGTCCTCTAAGAAGTTCTAGAAACTCCTCAAAGCTTTTCCTCGGCATAAAGTTAGAGTAAAATAAAACGTATTTAAACAGTAAAAGAACATTTAGGCATGTTATTTGACTACGATTGGTAGGAGTGTGAAGATGCATCTCTCTTTGTAGCCAACCCCTTCTCATAATTAGACAGCCCTGCGCGCGCCTCTCAGCGCTCCCATCGTTCCCTCTGGCTCACATTTGTTGTTTCCAGAGGTACAAAACTGGAGGGGAAACTGGATTTTTTTTTCTCATTAAAGGAAACAAGCCCGGAGTGAGTTCAATTACATGAAGTATGCAGGGATGTTGTAAATTTAAAGATTTAAATAGCTTACAAAGTGGCCCCGGGCCACATCAGTTAATTTCCTTAATTTATGGATTTTTGCGGAGTGTCTATGTGGAAGAAGGAGAAGTAGGTCATCTGGAGGATTTGAATAAAGCTTTGAGATTTCAAAACAGATGCAAACATCTGACCCAACAGTTCACCTGACACCTGGGTGAAAGGACATTAAGAGAGTTTTCATAATCTGTTTGGATTCAAACAGACTTTACTTTTCATGTTCAAGGAAGACAAAATATAGATCTTTGTTTGACCCAAGTGGAGAGATTATTGATGTTTGGTATTTCTGATGCACACGCAGGAGGATATAACAGCCCTGATCTTTGAATTAAAGGACTGTTTTGCTAAATTACCAAACATTTTATATGTCTGCCTTTGTTAAACTACTGTCAGATTATTATTATTTTGTTATGTGGCTTGATTTAAGTTAAGGTGTATAAATGAGAATCAGAAACATCAATGGGTAAATGTCAGCTGAACATGAGTCAAGATGTCACAGCCTCCTGCAGAAATCATGACCTGTATGAATGAATGTGTGACCCCATTAGAATGAAAGCATTGCCTGTGGGTTTAAAGCAGGTGCCAAAGACTGTGCCTCTCTGTATCCTGGATCTGTCCTTGAAAATACTATTTTTCAAAGCATTCTTAGTATAGTTGACTTTAAAGAAAATAATTGAAAACTATAAACCAGAGCTCTCCTTAACCATCCAATAATAATCAGGCCCCACACTTATTTTTTATTTTTTTATTTTGGTAAATCACACAGTAACACCATGCTAGTCTGCCACATCCATCCACTGTGAAACAATTATTTATGGAATCTGAAGTGGTGATTTGTTGAGTTAAATGTTTTCTTTTTTCCTTTTTGAGGAACCCTCATTGTTCAAACAATTGACTGTTTATTATGTACAATCCGATTCCATCTCCTCCCAGCATTAGAGGTGAAGCCAAAATACAGCTTTGATGGGCATTGAAGGTATTCGCAGAGGCGATCTGGCTGGAGCCATGGGACTGACGGCACACCTTTTCTGCCAACCAAAACACACTTGTAACTTTCAGATAAAACATCAGAGATCCTTCAGGTGGGTTCAGTCTACAGCAGAACACATTCTTAGGTTGATATGAAACAGACACTTTAGACTATGGAGAGTCCAATGGCTATTGGTGTTTGCTACGCTGTCTCTCTCTGTTCCTCCTATACTCTACTATATAGAAGGCTGCAGCAGCCCAAATTTGTCAACAGAGCTGCAATCAATCATCTTATTAACATCAAATAACTCATTTAAACTAACCTTCTCAGAGAAGCTAACATTTGTACATTAATCCGCATAAGAAGAACTACTATGACAGAAAGCAAGCTAGAGAAAAATGTATTTGGCGCGTGTTATAATTTTCTAATTTGACCCATGTTCCATCTGTTATACTGGAGGAGGTGTGCTTTCAGACCTATGCTACAGCCACTATCCAGGGGCAGCTCTTAAAGTTTTGACTGCACAATGGATAGCGGTTTTTCTGTCCATGGTAACAGTCCAGCATGGTACAAACTGCTCTCAGTTCCACAGGGGAATCGATACATTCTGCTGTTTTTTTTTGTGTATAGACATGCTGCAGGTCAAAGTGAGGATTCTACAATCTGCTGGTTAGCAGCAAACATTGTATGAACCATCACACTGAATGAGTACTGATAACTGTGGATGTTTTGGTGGTGCAACATTTTTATTTTGAAGAGATTTTCCCAAAATGTTCACACATTCTTATTTTCAATCAAACCCTCCAGGGCATCTGGCTGATACAGGTTTTTATTATGATACGTCCAGGTCACCCGCACACTGTACATATACACTGAGGTGAAAACAGTAAAAACAATACAGTCACATTTTCCCCTCTACACGCGGGCATTTACAAGAATCTCTTTCAAGCTTTTCTCATCAGATCAACACTCCTGCTCCCCCCTCGGGCATGTGGGGGAAAGTTTGAAAAGAACATTCAGAACTTGCTTTTAGTAATCTGCATGCCTCGTGGAGCCCGGTTGCTGTCAATCGCTCTGTTCTTCAAGCCATTTGACATTCTGCTTGATGTTGGTGTATGTCTGAGGTGCAGCAGCGACACTTATTGTTCATTATTTCAGAGATAGAGAGAGAGAGGAAGAGAGAGAGAGAGAGAGAGAGAGAGAGAGAGAGAGAGAGAGAGAGAGAGAGAGGGAGAGAGGGAGAGAGGGAGAGAGGGAGGGTAAGAGGGTGTCAGTGTATTAATAGACAGTGTGGGGTTGTGTTGCACACAAACACCTAACAAGCTCAGCACAGAATTCCCTCAAGTGTTTAATACCAGCAATTAAGTTTCCCAAAAAGCTGAGCACAGAAAGTGTGCTCTTTCTGTGTACTTCAGAGAGTTCCTGTTATTAGTCAGTCCCACTTTTACAGGCAAACTGCCCTGACCCCTGTGCTGTCAGGTTCACTCTCTGGTGTATTCAGATTATCATGTGATTGTGTAAGATGTTTAGTAAATATCAACCAACAGGGTGCTCCTTCACAGTAGACTTATCCTATAAAAAGCTGTTTGCATGTTTGTGTGCTGTATTGGAAAGTAACCAAGTACATATGTGAATCAAGTAGTGGAATACAAACTTGTGGAAATATACTTACTCAGTATTTTCTTTCTTTTGGGGAAGTAAATGATAAATAGTAAGGAAGCGCTAAATGGACATGTAACCCTATTTTATGAGAACTAATATCCAGTTGTTCTTGAGATCTCAATTGTTATTATTTTTTTGTGAAATAGATGATTGATTAGGGAGAGATTTTTTTCCTGCAGATTTTTTTTAGATTTGACAGAATGTTTTGTACTCATGGCTGATACTGGAGAAGGATTAGCAAAGAGACATATGATTTCTGTTGAAGTATTGTTTTAGAGAGAGGAAATCAACAACAAGAGAAAAATGCTCACGAACATGTTTATAATGTTTATACTGATGTGAATGCTTTACTGCTCTTTGAGGAAAAAAGAGCTTAACTGTGCACATATTTATGTTATTCTGAAATGTATTGGGACACACACATCATGACATCTGGGCTGTGATGGTTGGCATTTAACTGGTATTTCTAGTCAAATTTTGCAAGATAACTAACAACAGTAATAAAGGAATAAATTAGAGTTCATAAAGCTTTATCATTGTTACATTACAGTTGATCATTTTATACAGCTACAAATCAATACATCACTCTGCATCCTGCATAAAAGTTAAAAGTTAATATTAAAAAGAAGATCCAATCCAACATTTTTTTATAAAGAACTTTTAAAACAACAAAAGCTGACCAAAGTGTTGTACAATCAGATTATAAAAAACAATAAAAACAACATCAAAATTATACAAGATAGCAAACCATACGATTTGGTGACAAGAGATACAACTATGTGCTTACGTACAGAGATAGAGAACAGTGCTATGAATGTAAAATAATTAATAACTGGATATAACCGTACTCCTGGTGCAAGTTCACATTTCCGAACAGATTATATTTTATCAAAAGTAAGAAATGTTACATCAGAAACTTTACATACATAAATCACTGTCTTCAGAGCAACAAGAAACACATACCCCAAACAAAGATCAGAGAAATATTTGAAATATCATTTCTTTCTATGAATTGCAGAACTCTTCTTCTTTTCCCCTTAGATAATCTTATACTCAAAGCTGCTTGTAAGACAGCTAATACCACAGGTTAGGAAACAGTGAATCACTGTATATGGAGTAAAAGTGTATCTAAGTGAGAGTGTAACTGATGTAGGAGGTGCCGATGGCCTGTTTTCAACTGAAATGGATTTTCTTCATGGTTCAAGTCTACCTGGGGGGGAATTTCAGCATCAACTTCATCATATATCTCAACATTGCATCACTTTTCTGGTCTTACAGATCAGCCAAATCAGAAAACAAGGATTTGAGATTTGGTTAAAGAATCTGTTTTGCTGCCATCATGTGGTGTGAGCCTCTAATCACAGAATGAAAACGAAGATGCAACTTACTGCTGGATACCTGTGATGAAGGCTTTCAGGTACGCTAAGGTCTTTACCATCATGCTTGGAGGTGTATTACAACCATATTTCTGTTTGTGTGTTAAGGCTTTTGATTTGTTGTTTGAATTTAAAGGATACATTTATGACACTTTCTGTGTCTAGCTTGGCTGGCAGAGCGATACTATGTCTTTATATCGTGTCCACTTTGATATCCCCCTACTCACTTATTCACAGTGCAATCCTCTCTGAAAGTCTCAAAAAAATCCTCTGAAATGTGTTATTCTGCTTCTGGCTCTGACCAGTCTTACACACATCCAGCATCATGCTTTGAATGTGTGAACAGAGGAAAAATGCTCTTTTGCTTTTGTTGCTGCGACTATTTGCTTTGCAGTAACAATGTGAACAGTGTGATGTCGCCAATCACATCTGGTATGCATCACATGGCATTCCCTCTCTGCTCAGCGTGCCCAGGGGGGGAGTCCCTGGTAACCACGGAGCACCCACAGTCCTCATTAGACTGCATGTGTCACTGTGGCATCAACACTCAGCCTTGACTTATGCTTTTATATTTACAATCATCCATCACAGCACTGTCATCACACAACAGTCAGAGAACACAGAGCCAGTCCTGAACAGTTTGAACTTGTGTTTGTAACTCCTGATACGTGCAGCCTCCTCGGGGGGGGGGCTGTTTCTGTCTGCGGCCATGTTTTTGAGACTAGTTATGGCCTCAGACCCCAAAAGGAGTCCCTGTCCTCCTTTTGTTGTCCCTCAAAGCGCAGAGGAGGGACAGAGTTTGATGTGTCTTCTGAAGGCCTGCTGCTTTGTCAACACTGAGGCCTCCGCACTGACACTATAGAGCACCTCAGGGTGACAGAGAGGGGAGGGGGTGGGTCACTGGTAAAGAGAGACAGACAGAGAAAGAGGGAGAGAAAGAGAGAGAAAGAGAGAGGCGACAGGGGGAAGGGTGCCAGTGAGTATGGCCATGCAGCGCCTGAGGCTGGAGGAGAGTGCTCTGTGCAGCAGACTGCCTGAGAGGGACTGAGGCTGCTGGCTGATGACATTTTATGGTCACAACATGCAATCCCAAAGTTTTAGTTGGTGAAAATCCACTTTTCATGCACTGAAAGCTGGTGTTTCTTTTTTTTTTTGTTCTTGCCACACAAAGAATGATGTGGTTTTGCATGTCATCATGTCCTCTGAGTTTTACTTCTACACAGTAAACAGAACAGCAGGTGTTGGATAAGCTAATTTATACCAGATGGCGGGATAATGGATTTATTACAGATTTGTTAACCCTTCAGCTTATAAGTAGCAAAAACAAGATCTCAAAATATGCTGGACATAAGTAAACTCATGGGCTTTTACTTACATGTAATAATAAACTATTCTTTTTGATAAATTTAGTCTTGAATTGGATTCCTGTATGTGTGTTCATGGTGCCTCACATGCCTCATAGCAAGAAAGTTCCTGATTTGAACCGCTGGCTTGGTAGGAGCCTTTCTGTGTGGAGTTTGCATTTTCTCCCTGTGCATGCGTGGGTGCTCTCTGGGTACTCTAGCTTCCTCCCACAGTTCAAAATCATTGTCTGTAGGTGTTCGTAGTGTAAGTGTGTTTGGTTGTTTTGTCTCCACGTGTTGGCCCTGTGATAGGCCGGCAACCTGTTCAGGGTGTACCCTGCAGCGGGGATTTTAGCAATGAATAGAAACACAAACAGATCGGACTCACATGAATTTAATTCGTTGTTTTTTTTTAAACTGGCTGAAGTTTGCGGTACCCAGGACCCTGTCTATAGATATAACTTCTGTGTATAAATGAGGCTGGCATCTCTAACACCTAAAGTAAAAAGACTAAAGTAAACTGCCTATAGCCATGAAGGAGCTCTTTTTCACTGACTACTGATGAACCTTTCTGTATTTTATATTGAAATGATAAAGACATTCTGAATAATGGGTAACAATATTTTGGCAGTATAACATTAGGCAGATTCACAATGTGTTAAACTGGATGAACAAGTTATTTTAATCATAGGAGCTCGATCTGCAATCAACATCAGCAACAGTAGCTAAGCTAGCACACTGACACATGGCCTCTATGAGATTCTGCACAAAAGTTAAATTTTTGTACGTACTTAAGTCAGATTCCAAATCAGAATTTATTCAGAGGGGGAGGAGTTAGGCACATCAGGTATCATGGAGATTCCCATATCAATGAATGGACTTCCAGCTGACTTACATCCAGACACACATGTGGAGGTTGAAGTGATGATGTGGTGCAAACAGGAGTGATGCTGTCTGTTATCAACTAGGCATAGTAGACCTACTATTGATAAGTACGTCATGCAACCACACTTCAAAAAACACAAACAAACAAAAAAGTATGAATTATCCCTTTAATACAGGTATTTCAGATATGTGTTCCAATGCAGTTACTGTACTTTAGAACATCATTATTTTGTTTCCTGACCTAAAGTCAGCATGAACTATCACCCTGCCTTATGCAGGCATAATGAATGACATGAATCATGAAAGTTAAACAATATGAGCTTACTGTATGTTCATGTTGACATTTTATTTTAGCTTTTGGGTTAAAGGACAACTTGGCAGAGTTGGGTTTAGGTGCAGTGGGAGGACCTTTTTCTGCATTCATGAATAGTTACTCTAAACATAAAACATATCGCCCAGAGCTAGCTCTGGTGACAAAGGAGGAGTCACTCCGTCAAGACAGCGAAGGTTTGGTTTCAAACCATTGAATTTTGTTTAAAATATATAGACTACTCCCCAAGGAATGTTAGTGAAATGTTCAACTTGTGATAACAGCTGAGTCCAATGACAGAATACCAATGACAACACAGTGCCAGACTGTACCACAGGAACATAAATATAATAAATCTATGCATTGATTTAACATTTCATTAAGAATCTTAATCAAGTTACGAAGGCGGACAATTCCAAGTGATGTTCCCACCTTCCAAGCTGTACCAAGAAGTTGTATTTTTCCATTAATTGACAAAAAAAGTGTAATCATGATGGCACCAACTAAGCCATCCCTGAGTGGCTTAAGGTATCTTTTTTCCTTTGGAGACATAAAAAATGTCTATATGTGTTTTAACTCTGTAGACGTGTGAGTTGTAATGATTTTTTTCCCTGTGTTGTTGTCTTTGTGTTGTATTTATATTCAGCTTGATAATGTATTTTATGCTAATTTCAACATGTGGATGTGAATTACTTTGCATGTCATGATCTTGTAAAACAAAGACTTTTAAGAAATTGAATTATACCCTAATTATAAATGATCAGTTATACAATATAATACGCCCCTGCCTGCTCTGAGTATCATCTGTTTTCATGGCTTTTACATAACAAGGCCCAGAATCTCAGTATTTGTTGCACATGCAGTAACAGCCTGTTATCCTGTGATATATCTGTTCTGTGCAGTGAATCATGCTCTGAATGTGTTTGCCGTCCTCCAGAGGGTAACACAGATCTGAGGCTTGGGCTGGCCTGAGGCACAGATCTCTACTTGCTGGCCTGATGCAGGCTGAGGAGCCAGTGCCCCATGGTCATCGCTTTCTTTTACCAACACTTTGTGTTAAGTGGCCATAAGTAACACTGGGTTCGTATTGTGTATGCATCCAGAGAGTTGGTTCTCTCACACATCATTATGGTTCACTCATGTGTGTGGTCTCAGTGTTGTTCCCCTCTGTTTCAGCTCTGACCTAATCCTGTCAGTTTATACCTCTGATACGCAGCATAACTCCACTTCTGGGTAGACAACTAGCAAAGCATGTCAGCCACGAGATACTCTAGATGTTCTCGATTATTTACTTTAGTTTGTCTGTACGTGTAAATCCAAGACGCGTCCATTTCACGTTGCATCTCTGTCTACTTTCTCTGTCTGTTGGAATTACATCTTTGAAAACATTAGTTGAGTAATTATTGAAAAATGAACTATAATCATAATCTTCAATGACAAAATTACGTTTCTTTAATGCAAGTAATGATAACCATTAACCTTTGCTGCTTGGTGTGCAATTTGATTGGTGGATTTGTACTGCTGAAGCTCTGATTACATGAGTGAATTAAGTAGGATTAACATCATGACAATATGTTACCCTGGCAGTTTCTGGTTGAGGAGGCTACTACATGTCTCAAATTGATTTGGTGGATTACAAAAAAAAAAAAACGACATTGTAACAATAAGTTCTATCATTGCAGTGTGTTGAAGCTAATTGGTGAATTAGAGAAGGTCATTCTTTTTTGTCACTTAGAAATGAGAGAGGTGGATAATCCAGGAGAGTACAGTTGAGAACACCAATGTGGTTGAGGGGTTAATGTAATGGAGACATAGTGATGCCAAACTTGGGGGATAATGAGGATGATGAGGCGGACACTGTATATCAGGGTTCCCAAAATGTGGGTTGGGATCCTCTGGGGGGGGTCGCAAGACACAAATGGGGGGTCGTGAGATGTATTCAAGAATGTTTTTTTTTTTTTCGAGTTATCTAAAAAATATTACATTTTACCTATTATACTAAAAAATATCAACAAAAATAGTATCTAAGCTTGAAATAAAACCTTGAAAATCTGACCTTTATTTACCAGGTAAAAATGTTTGAGAACCAGTTCTCATTTACAAACGTGACCTGACCAAGAGGCACCAACAGGAACACATACACACACATAGACATATAAACATAAAATAGAACAAAAGTGAACAAGTAACAATCAATGCGCGGGAGGTTTAAAAAAGTGTGTGTGTATATATAAGTGCATGTAAGTAAAGTCCAAAGTGATCAGCAGGAGCAACAGTCAACTACAATCTGTTGATGTTTAAGCTTGAAGGTTGTGAGTGGAGTCAAAGTTGAAAGTTTGAGGTTGCTTTGTAAGTTATTCCAATAGTTAGCTGCTGCAAAACGAAAGGAATTACGGCCGAAAACAGTAGATGTACCGGGGATAATGAGCTTGATGTATTCAATGGACCTAGTGCAGTATGAGACTTGGGTGACATGAAGAAGAGAGGACAGGTAGGGAGGTGTCTTGCCCAGGAAAATAGAAAATAGAAAATGTAGTGAGTTTTCTGCCTTTCTTTTTGCCAGATGACTCCTAAGTTTAGGGTTAGTGAACAGTTCATTATCAAAAGTATCAGTAGCAGTAGATTAATTCATAAAGGCACAGGAAACACAGACACATGCTCATATAGGTAGGGTCATTTTCTGCAGACCAGCTGAATGAAGCCACATTAAATCACTTTGAGGGACAGTGGGGGTCACAAGTCTTTGGCACCAATATTTTAGGTGTCGCGGGCTGAACAGTTTGGGAACCCCTGCTGTAGATGATGACTATCTGAATAACCCACATACTGTAATTTTGCATTGTAAGATAAATGTAGCTACTTTTGTAACATGCTGTGTGCCTAAGATTCAGCTAGCAGGCAGCTGCTAGCTAGGAGAAGTTGTGTAGCTCTTTTGTCACTGCAACGTAATATGATTCCGCTTTACCTTAAATATCTTAGAGGGGCCAATTATTGCATTATGTTATGTCCTCAAATAATGCATACAAAATGGCTTTGTGACTGCAAGTAAAGAGCAGAAAAATATCGATATATAGAATACATTTACACCAATCATAGTTATTGGGTTGGAGTTTAATAAGCTACATGATAGTTACATTGTAGAGTTTTACACGTCTGTGGCCGTTGATACCCTTGCTTCCATGCCAGTTCTCTGGCTGGTTACTCATTAAATAAGTTAAACTATTCCTTTACCGGAGCAATTATTTATACTTGGACTGTACATTTAGTTCAAGCATTTCAGTAATATTTCGCAGACCAATTTTAGCCATTGATTGATAAACTGGGCCAAATATGGAAGTGAATGTCAACCAAACCAAGTCACCAAAACATTGGAGCATTTAGAAAGTAAAGATCCACCAACAGAGCAACGAGAGAATGAAAATTGGTTATAAAGTCACTTATGCTTTCGTTTTTCTTCACTTGCTTGATGTTAGGGGGCCATGCAGCACCAAAATATTTATGATGTTATCTCTATGAGGTGAGTGTTTTTTATTCAGAATTTTAGTTCCAGCTGGATATGTACCCAAGTGGTAAAATCAAACTTTAATGGCAGGTTTCAAAGGTGACTTTTTTGTTTCTGATAGCTTTTTGAGTCCAATAAAAACTTAACTTTTAGTTTGTTTTTTGCGCCTCTAATCATTTTCTACACTCAGGGTTCTTTTTGGGAAACTCTTTTTAAAGCTCTTGGGATTCATCATCACCTGAGTCTAATGAATAACATCCTGCTCTGGAATGAACTGCTGTGAGCTGGCGCGGTGCACCTGCCTTCTGCCAGGCCGCCACAGAGCTGCAGCCACGCCAGCCAGCCTACAGGCACTTTTAGATAACTCCTGTCTGATTAGCTCCTTAGGAGGACATTGTTCCAAAAGCAATTCACTCGACTCCCAGTATTAATTTAGTCCCGAGAGAGAGGCCCATCCATCCTAGGTAGGACGGGCCGTGCTCGGGGCCAACCCTGCGGCCTGCTAATAGCACGGCACCTCCTGGCCTGTCACTATAAGTGATAGTCTCTGCAAGTTTGTTGCCTCGTTGTGTGTTTCTCCCATCAGGCAGTGCGTCTCCCTCCCTCCAATTCTCTCCCTCTTTCTCTCTCCCTCTCTGTCAGCAGTGGTTTGGGCAGGTGTCTCCTTTGTCACTTCCATCACTCACGCTGTTTGACGACAAGAAGAGAGAGTTGAGAACGTGGTGGGAGCAGCCGGTGATTCATTGGAAGCTCACCTCTCTCAATGAAAGAGAGCAGGAGAGAAAAACACGCCGGCTGCCTTTTTGGGTGTTTGTTAGAGCTGCCAGGAACAAGGAAACAGGTAGAGAATATGAAAAAGCTTTCAATCTCACTGAAGCTGTGAGAGTTACTCCAAAGCTGTTTTAAAAAATGAGAAGTTGACACGTTCTCTGATGTGTGAAACACTTATTGATAAAGAGCCCAAGCTGTTTTAAACCGACAGGGGATCCCAGGTGGTTTATGGATAGAACAAAGTGTTTTCCTCCTACATGTTTGTAGTTTCTGTTTGACATGTAACACTGTATTGTGGGAAATAGGTGAAGGAGACTGTGGTGCTGCAAAAGTTGTTTATAAAGATCTCAGCCACTGAAGGTGGTTGGAGGCCTGCTCACCTTTGGGAATTCAGCCATTATTATTCCAGGTGTATATTTAGATCCAATTATGAATGTATATGTATTTAGTATGCAGGGAAACGTATGTTGTGTATTAAAGATATCAGTCAAATGCAACTTAATGACCAAATATAAAAAGGTCATCTTATGTGATCAAAGGTGGTTATTTGTATTTACGTTGTTTTGTTCGGCTTTTTACTAATCACCCTACTGTAGTAAATACTTGATCCTAATTGGTCCAAACCCCATAACAATAGTAACTAATACTGAATAGCAATAGCAAAGTCTGGGACAAACAGAAAAGGAGGAGGATATTCTTAATATTACTCCTAATCCTTTGGAGGCATATAACTTTACATTCAGAGTTAATGACTGATCAATCACAAGCAGAGCAAAGTAGAGGGCAGGAGGAAAACAGTGCAGAAACTAGTCAGGGATGTTAAAAGACCCAAGGAGCTGAGTGAGAGACTTTGACTAAACTGAAGAAAACATATATTATGTATATCTCAAATAACCACCGACTCACCTACATTATCCCTCACTTGGCATTATTGCCACATTTGGTTGCCTTTACCCCAAAATAAAGTGCTATCTCTAGAAACAGGAATTTTCAGTCATCACCATTCAGTAGTTTTAACTCTTCTGTTATTTTCACACAAAAGTTCTGACACCGTTTGAAAGTAGAGATTGTTGCTGCATTTTGAAAAGTCCTTGAGAAATGTGTTGCTCAAAAGCAAGTATTAACTACTACTGATTTTGAACCATGAGATATAATTTGTATGCATTTTTTGTTTTAATATTGATTATTTTCTTTTTTAATGATGCCTGATAAGACTGATGAATTTCCTCTGACATAAAAAAACATAAAACCAGTTACAAATGTGTGTGTGTGTGTGTGTGTGTGTGTGTGTGTGTGTGTGTGTGTGTGTGTGTGTGTGTGTGTGTGTGTGTGTGTGTGTGTGTGCGCGCACGTGTGCTTATGTGTGTGAGTGATGTTTGCTAAGCCAGTGAAATAGCATCATTGGGGTACCAATTAGACATTTTTAGTTTCAGACAGTATTTTTAGGAACAAGCGACAAACACAAAAACAGAAAAAGATCACAAACCATAACTCTCGTACCCACAAAGGAAATCTTGAGTTTTCTATTAAGAGGGTGAACCATTGCTTTGTTACCTCTGGTGTACAGAAAGTGTTTCACTATGTTTCCAGAGATGAGTCCTCTGTGTTATCAATGTTGTGTAAGAGTGCTTTTGTTAGACTGTCATATTTTTGTATGAAAAAACAAGAGAAGTCAAGTTAATGTTTAGTACATCTTTACATTCCTCCTGCCTCCTCCCGTCCATCAGCACCACCACACAGATGTTCTCCTCAGCCCTTGACGTCTTTTCACATTAAAAATACATCCACAATATGCTGTCATTAGATCTGGGGAGGGTATGATGGCATAGATATAAAAAAAGCAAAGTGCAGGATTATTTTATCCTTTCAAATGTTTCAGCCATTTCCCTCTGGTTGTGTCAGACGGTGGAGATACACCCTCAAGGTTAAAGCAGCACTGAGCCCTCAGCAGCCTGTGTGACTGGCTTCATTATAGATCCTGTGTTTATTGATTCAGGTTCATTAAAGCTGCTGTATAATTCATGTCAATGCCAGTGTATAGCTTAATTAGACAATTTCATGGGTGTTTTAGTGTCAGACTGAAGCATGACAGGTGGTGGCAGCAAATTAGGGAACAAAGTGCACATTAAAATACTTCACATATCTCCATGTGCATGAAAACACATATGTGGGCATCTCTGTTTGAAAGCTGAGCCAGTGCTGGAGGTTGTAATATTTCAGATGCAGCACTGCCATCATGTGGCAAAATATAACATGTCCACAATATTAGACAATGCACTGCAGGATTTTTCTAGTTTTATTTTAATGAGCAGTTCTAACATTTGAGCACTTTGCCAAAGGATGCCCTCAGAGACAGCCATTAAAAAGAGCTACTTGAATATGATTTTTTAAACAATACCTTATATAATTACTTGATATACTGTATTTTGAAACCTTTGTAGTATGAGCAGTGGCATCATGATAAGCTCTATTTCTTTTTCAAATCTGATGATTTCAGTGTTGTTTTTTCATATATTAACCACATATGTTTAGAATCTAAACATATGAAAGCAATCTACACAATAGAATGCTTTCATACGTTTTGATGAAACTTTCCCCCTCCACAGCCTTTGAAATGAACTGAAAGACTTAATTAAAACAAAACATTTAAATGATTGTATGTTTTGAAATGTTGTCATGATTCATAGTATAAGGAAAAAAATAAAAAATACACAGAGATTAGTTCCTCTACAACAGACAGCCTGTGGGTTGGGTCCAAGCCACCAGTATTTCATATTGAAAAATATTTCTGAGATATTTAAAAGTTTAACTATTTACAGTCTCATTTTCAACTAGTTTTTATAAACTTTGTATTATCTGCAAAGTAAGATGTTAATATGTTGATTCATAAATTAAATGAGGGATTTTGTGTTTGAAAGCTGTTACCTGCATTGTTTCCAGTTCATCAGCAGGGAACTTCAAGGACCTCCTAATTTGAAATGTATCAATTATTGATCAGCGGTATTACATTCTTGATTCTGATTGGTCGAAACCCCATAACAATTAATTGGTAATTAAATCTCAACTACCAGGGACAACATGATCTCACACATCATATCTCATCAATCTATTGGGCAACACTATCTAATTGGGAAAAGCCTTGAGGGAAAGGTGCGTTTTGACTGCTGTTTTAAAACTGTCCAGGGTTGGGTCGCTGCGGATATCGGCAGGGAGAGAGTTCCACAGTGTAGGGGCTGCCACACTGAAGGCTCTTTCTCCAAAAGTCTGCAGCTTAGTCCGGGGGATGGAGAGGAGACCCAGGTCTGAAGACGGTAGGTTCCGGGATGGAGTGTGTTGGTGGAGGAGGTCAGCCAGATATTGGGGGACAAGGGCATGCGGGGATTTGTATGAATGGGTGAATGGGACTTTTACTGTAGAAGTGCTTTGAGTGGTCGGAAGACTAGAGAAAGCATTATAGAAATCAGTCCATTTATCATTCACCAAAGAGCGGCACATTTCGCTTCTGCCTGTTAAATATAGGGCAAAAATCTTAGTTTCAGTCATCAAATTAGTCAACAACGTGGCAAGAATGTGCATTTTCATCAGCATTCTAGATCAGAGGGCTATACAGCAAGGAGGATTCATTTAATATTAGATGCTCTCTGATTCCTGCAATCCAGGTAACAGAAGCAGAACTGGTCACACCAACATTTGCCTTGTTTATTTTGTGTCAACTGCAGAGCTCAGAGAAGAAGAAGAAGAGCTGAATGAGGACAGTTTAATGTTAAACTGACCACAACAGGTGGATAAGAATCAATTGCCATTAAACACTAACTGCCATGGAATCAAAGGGACTATTTAAAAAAAATCATTTTAAATCAATAAAATCACATTTTAATCAATATTTTTGCCAGCATGTCTATATCTTAAGTTAGTAGCCAGGTAATAGGCTGGATAATGTATGGATAGCAGGTGGTTATGGGAAATAGTATCCTGACAGGGTGAGAACCACCTGCTAACCATACATTATTCCTTACTTGTTAAGTTGCAGGGGTATTGAATACCATTCACTGAAAGATTTAGAATAATAGATCTGCTAATGGTCTACATTTTCACACATTGAACCAAATGATGTTGGCAAGAAAATGGTCTGCCCCCCATGAGCCCTCATTTAAGCATCTGGCCCCATACATAGCATGAGTCTGACATGCCTACTCCTCAGTCTTCCTCATGTTATAATCACTGGCTCCTTCCAGCTAAATGAAACAAAAGTGCTTGCATTCAGAATGAGCAGCGTGTTGATAAAAGGCCCAGGCTAGTTATCCAAATGGGATGTTCGTGCAGTACGTGTCCTCGGCAGGGCCTGTGTTTTGAATTTTCCAACATAAAAATAATTTCCCACTTGTCATTTTGCTTTGCTTGATTAATAACAGAGCTTGGTTAAATTATTTTAATGAGGTTTATTTATCTGAGAAAGGAGTCTGGAGCTACACCAAAACAAACAAGAATTCATGGGAAAGGGGGAGAATAAATCGCGAGCATGTAATTCAGACACGTTTTGTTTGACGTTTGGGGAAATATTTTCTGCGCCTTGAATGTCGCCCAAAAGAATCGAGGAGCCGACCTCTCAAATTGATTTTGCTGTGCTAATAAATAAGAGTTTTTCGCAGAACCTCTTTTGCAGTTGTTGCCATTGTAAACTGTGTGTGTAAGCAGATCAGAGTCTTAACTCCACATGTGTGTGTGAGCTCTGTCACAAGCAGAAAACCATCATCAACCATGTTAATGCTGGCTGAAGGCGAACATGGGGATTAACTAAGTAACATACAGTATAATAGTAATACTTGAAAAATGGAGCAAAGTCTCTCTTTTACAGTCCTCCAAACCAAGGCGAGGTTGTTTATCACTCCTGGAAGATGTTTGGTTGCCTCCCTTGTATGTCTGCTCTGGGCCCTAAAGCTGATTTAGCTACACAAGCACGTTGTCTTCAAAGCATGTCAAGATTTTCCACGCACACTAATGAGGTAAATGAATGGCTTTTGTTTTCCTCACAGTTTTAACTTCCCCTAAAGTGCTCTCATGACTTATACAAGAGCTGTGGTGGAAATCAGCCTTGAGCATTTAATCAAATTTCTAACACTACAGAGTGATCAATTTGTGCTGCAATATTCATCTGCCACACACATCAACCCAAACACACACACACTTACACACACAGTAGCCTATATATGTCAGCACAACCACAAAATATGTAAAGCTGCTATTCGTTCTTGTTAAAACAATGCCATTTTGAAGGCAAAATGGATGTAATGAAGTAATGCAGCTGTGACAGATTTTTCTCAACTCTTAAACACAAGTACACAGTGAGAAACATGCTAATTACTCTTCATTTAGATACCATATGGCACCTACGCTGATCTAATAGCAGAGAGAAAATGAAGCATATACTGTACCTACCACTGGCACTTCACAGTTCTGCATAATGAAAAAATAAAAACATCTAAAAGAATTTAGATCTTAAAACAAAAAGTTATTCTAACTTGAAACAGTGTGCTGACACCTCATCAAAAGATTTGGGTTGTAGGTGATAGAAAAGTTACCCTAAGGGACTGAAATCTGACTTCTAACCCTTTGTGGCACAGAGAGGATCTAAAGGCATCCTTGTGGGAAAACTAAAAAATAGACATATCCCCACTGGCTTGTGTTTATGTGCGTATTTACCAGCAGATGTAAAGTGTTGAAAAAAGGACTTAAATAACATGCAGCTAAGGTCAAACTGAGGTTTGATTCGCTGTTGAGAATGTGTAAAGTTCAGTCTAATAGATCTTTAGTTTCTTGAGGCAAGCATTCACGTTTTCAAAGAAATCACACAAAGAGCAACTTAAAGGAGTGATGTGTTAGATATTCACTGAATTAGCAGGTAACAAACTGATTTAGATATACCAATATATAAATTTTACCTGACCTAAAAGCCGTGGCTTTTTTTTTTAAAAGCTCCAAAATCTGAAATGTGGCAGAACTAGAACAAATGTTGGTGATTTGCAAACAATAAGTACATTGTACAAACGTACACACAAGCTTATCAAGTCACAGTGACATACGTGTCCCTTGATCATTTCCAAGCAGAGTTTCTGCCTCGTCTTGCGTTTCAATGTCCGTGAAATGGCAACCTGCACGTCAGCTCAAGTGAGGGTCAGGGGACAGCTCTCTCCAATGTTTTGAGTTTGGACTGCAGTACCCATTTTATACGTTAGGTGTTTGTTGATCCATTAAATTATGATAAGCGTGGACTGTATAGTGAAATGGACTTTGTCAATTGTGATCAGGGTGAAGCCAACAGTACCCCCTGCTGACTGACTACATTATAAGTTATAAACACAGCCTCAGTCATTTTTCTGGATGGAACATCAGTCAAACTGTAAAATTCAAATACATGATACATTTTTTTTTTCTTAAATGATTTTAGTCATGGCAGCTAGTTCTTATCAGGCTGATTCATGTCCAAGTTCTCATTTTTCCTTAGAAGTTTAATTTGAAATTTTAAAAAGAGCAGACGTGACATCATGTTTCACAGCTCTGTTGACAAATGCGGGCTCCTGCAGCATTCTGTACTGGATTAGCATTGAACTTACCAAAGCCTTAAGTGTCTGCTTCAGATCAACACAACATTCTCTTCTGCTGTGGACTGTACACACTTGAGAGCTCTTGATGTTTTATCTGTAAGTTTAATGTATGTGTTGGTTGGCGTTGCAGGTGCGATGTTAGTCCTGCAACTCCTCTGGCCAGGTGGTGGATTATTTTGTAGCAAACTGGAATGATGCAGTAAGAAGTCATGTTTATGTTTTAAGTTATTTTAAACTCTTCAATGTTGTCAGTTTAAAGAAGAATTAAAAAGAAAAGATAAAAGTGGTGAAAAATAGTTAATGTATAGGTTGATTCTCCATAGCAGGCACACCATAGAAGAATACACCATTGTTATGGATACCAATCACAGACTCTGGAGGACCAACTGAATCACATCAATCTGCCAATAGAAGTCCGGTTAGTTAGTTTGTTTTTTTACACTAAAAAAGAAAAAGGAAAGAGAATAAAAAAGTGGAGAAAAAGGCTAAAGGTTGTAGAGGTTAAAGACACAAAAACTGTAGTCAACAACTGATAAAGCTACAAAATTGAACATGGTGCATTAAGTAAACAATTAATGGATCACGATGGGGATAAGGGGGTGTTTAAGGACAGATGGAAAAGAAAATGTCACAGACCGACTGTGAGGAGGCATAAAAACTCAATGAAGTGCAGTGTTGATTCATGTGGTCCTGTTCACCTTGTTGTATGTCCCCATCAGTGACATTTTCACTTTAAAGCGAGCAATAACAGCTAAGTTTGCTTAATTCAAGAAGGCTACAGAGCTAACAATTAGTATGGCTGCAGCATAGGCTGTGAGTGTTACAGACTATTTTCAATGGAAGATGTTTAATCATTTTTAAATTATTTAATAATTTCCAAATCAATATTTGAGGTAAAATTATTTCTGAATTAAGTAGCTGTGTAATACGTACGTGGGAAAATGTACTATAGGGTTTTTTATAAAGGCAGAACCCCGCCTGCTTACTAAACATTAAAAATGACAAAGAAATAAAGCAAAATGAAAACCTGTGTACTGATGGTGTTCATTTCACGACAACAGCTCTGTATGTGCTTACTAATTTCACCTACATGCTACAAATATTCTCTTAAGATACTGTGACTACAAGTTATTGATTCCTGTGTGATTCTCTGAGTCCGAGTACGTTTCAACTGCTGCTTTGTTCTAAGGTGGTGTAAACTGTTTTCATGTTGTGTTTTTGTGAGGAGAATTAGCTTTGTTAAGCTTTGTGTTAACAAACTTATCAAAGGGGGGTAGGGGAGTGGCGTGGTGAGAGTGGGAGGTGGGGAGAGGGGGGTTAAGCTTTAACTACTATTTTTTATTTTCTTCAAACTTTCATTAGTGCCAAGTCCTCTTTAACCCTGACAGAAAATGTATCTCAGGACAAACAATAACAACAGGAGCTTCAGTTGACCATAATGCAGAGCTGCAGTGAGATTTGTTCTGGGCAACAGTCAACACAGTCTTTGTTTGTCTCTGAAATGTATAGAGTTGTACTCAGGACCACAACTTCTGACTGAAAACTAGTCAGCATATGGCCAGGAAGTGGGTTGTAGTGATATGATTAGAAAGCGTACATAATCTCATCGGTATGAATCTTCCTGGTTTTAATCATGCTAACATTGTGAGTGTATAGATACTAGTTGGTCTTTCTGTTATTTTGTTAGTCCATCACTTTGTTCTGGGCTTTACAGCAACTGAAAGGATTGACATACTGCAGTTATGGACATTTATGGTCTCCAGAAGAGGAATCATACTTACCATATTGCGCCTCTGATTTTCATTCCAGCACTACCAGTTTTTTTCACTTATGCCTGACAACATGCTGCTCATTCTGAATGCACCAGATCTTACTGCAAGGTTCAGCAATTCTGGCTGGTGCTAGTGTACAGGCCAATTTTGAGGTGGCAGCTCATATCTATGTAGCATGGTAATTATTTATATTCAAGTCATTTGAGAAATGTCAGTATTTGAAAACTCTGCTAGATGAGTACTATTACTCAAGCTTCTCAGGACCTCTCCCCTCCTTCCATCGAGGCGTAGAGCGTTTCAGCCGGCTGCTCAGTCTCAACTCCTGGCTTCAGTCGGTGTGCACTTTGCACAAAGTAGCGCTGATTGACAATTTTAACTTGTTCTGGGAGCGTTCATCATTTTTTAACAGAGATGGTATTCACCCCAGTCCACTTGGCTCCCGTGCCCTTGCAGCAAACATTTTCCATGCCACCTCCACTCTCAAACACACCTGACTAATCACTCATACCGCACACCTGGACACTGCACCTTTTACAGAACGGACCCCTTCACTGCCACTTTCATCCAGCACTTTGCGCTACGGAGGTAAAGCCCCGCCCCCCACCAGTGCCGTCTCTCAAATCCCGGTGATCATAACGAACAGACCCACTACCAGCAGAAACACAGTCACATCACGCAGAAACCCGTATAATTTATTACAGACCATCGAAAATCCATCACCTCCAACTCCCAACACAGGCTCACTAAAAATGGCACTTTTTAATGTGAGATCCCTGTCAAACAAAAGTTTTATTTTGAATGATTTTATTTCTTCTAACAGCTTGGATTTTATGTTTTTAACTGAATCCTGGTTGCAGACCAATGATTTTAGCCACCTCGTCGAACTGTGTCCGCCTCACTATAGTTGTTTTAACCAGCCCAGGGCCACTGGTCGTGGTGGTGGTATAGTGTGCGTTTTTAGAAAAAGTTTTAAATGTCATCAAATCACCCTTGATGAATTGTCTTCCTTTGAAGCACTCACTTTTAAACTGTGTGGTCCCCATCCGGTTGTTTTTGTTTTAATTTACCGTCCTCCAAAACCTATTGGCAGCTTTTTAGCAGAACTCCCAGAATTTTTATCCACTCTTGTTTTAAATTATGACAGAGTTGTTTTATGTGGGGATTTTAATATTCATGTTGATGACCCGAATAATCATTATGCAGCAGATTTTTTAAACATCACTATGTCTTTTAACTTTGAACAGCACGTGAACGGACAAACACATAATCGTGGTCATACTCTCGACCTTGTTTTTACCCTGGGCATGACAATATCTTCCATATCATTACTTGATTTGACTATATCTGACCACAAATGTATCGTTTTTAACTGTGATTCACCAGCTGTAGACACTGTTCCACCCCACTCACTGTGCTCTCGCATCTTCAACGAACATAGTGCCGCAAAATTCTGCCAAGTATTTGAAAGCCAATGCCCTCACCCACCCGTAAATTCACCTACCAATGACTTAACTGACCTTTTTAACTCTACGTGTCTATCCTTTTTAAATACCATTGCACCTTTTAAAGTAAGGTCTAAGTCAGCCAAAAGGAAGCAGCCCTGGATTGATGAAAATATCCGTAACAATAAAAGGAACTGCAGAAGGGCAGAGCGCAAATGGAAGAAAACTGGCTTACAAGTACACTACAACATCATGAAAGACCTTTTATCTCAATACAACACCTTGGTTAAGAATGCGAGAGCACAGTATTTCTCTGAATTGATTTTAACTCATCAACACAACCCTCGGTTTTTATTTAAAACGGTCGATCAACTTGTAAATCCAGAACCCCCTCCTGCCCCAGTTTTTAGTAACACTGACTGTGAGAAGTTTTTATCATATTTTACTGAGAAAGTGGATTTTATCAGAGCCTCGATCACTCCTGATTTTAATTACTCTGACGTCCCTACTAAATACGACGGTTTTAATCCCTTTTATCAGTTTTATCCAGTTACTTTGGTTGAACTTTTAGAAATGGTATCACATATGAGAGTGTCCTCCAGCCCTCTTGATGTGATGCCTACAAGGTTTTTACTGAAAGTAATGGATTCTGTGGGGCCTTGGCTGCTTTCCATTTTTAATAGCTCCCTGTCCAATGGTTGTGTCCCTGATTATTTTAAAAATGCCTGTGTCCATCCTTTGTTAAAAAAACCTGGACTGGATCCTTCCCTTCCCCAGAATTACAGGCCCATTTCTAAGTTACCTTTTATTTCAAAGATTTTAGAAAGATTAGTGTCCAAACAACTCCTCTCTGTGCTGGAAAATAACAAGACTTTTGAAAAATTCCAGTCTGGCTTTCGCAAGCATCACAGCACGGAGACAGCACTACTTAAAGTCACTAATGACCTTTTAATGGCTGCAGATCAAGGCATGTGCTCAGTCCTTGTGCTCCTGGATCTGAGCGCAGCCTTTGACACTATAGACCACAACATTTTATTGGACAGATTAGAGCATTGGGTAGGGGTTTCTGGTACGGTTTTAGAATGGTTCAAATCTTATTTTAATAATAGAAGGTTCTGTGTGTCTGTAAATAATTATGTTTCTGGTTTTACTGAGGTGAAGTATGGTGTGCCTCAGGGGTCGGTTTTGGGTCCGATTTTATTTTCCTTGTATATGCTCCCCCTGGGGCACATCATAAGCAAGCATGGTGTTTTATTTCATTTTTATGCAGATGATTCACAGTTATACCTGCCCATCAGACACACAGACCCTGGCATGCTGAGTTCACTGAATAATTGCTTGTCAGAAATAAAGAGCTGGATGTCAAGAAACTTTTTACAATTAAACTCAAACAAGACAGAGATCATTTTAATCGGACCACCACACATGACCAAGCAGTTACTGCCATCTGCTGGTCAAATGGCGAACCACATAAAACCTGTTGCAAAGAATCTTGGCGTCTGGTTTGACAGCAATTTAACATTTGAGCATCATATCACAAAACTTGTACAGTCGTGTTTTTACCACCTCAGAAACATTTCTAAAATTCGGTCCGTTTTAACTTTTAAAGACACTGAGACGATTTTACATGCTTTTATCTCATCACGCCTGGACTATTGTAACAGTCTTTTTAGCAGCCTGCACAACAAATCACTTGATCGTCTCCAGACTGTACAGAACTCAGCTGCCAGGGTTTTAACCAGAACCAGAAAATTCGACCACATCTCTCCGGTTTTAGCTTCCTTGCACTGGCTCCCTGTATGTTTTAGAATTGATTTTAAGATTTTACTGATTACTTTTAAAGCCCTGCATGGGCTTGCTCCGAGCTATATAGCAGACCTTTTAACACCCTATGAGCCGACACGTACATTGAGATCCTCGGGCAGAGGTTTACTGTGCATTCCAAACACTAAAATGAAAACAAAAGGGGACAGAGCGTTTGCAGTAAGGGGTCCGACGCTCTGGAACCTTCTGCCCGAGGAGATCAGGTCTGCTGAGTCAGTGAGCTCTTTTAAATCCCTTCTTAAAACATACTTTTATCGCAGAGCCTTCCCGGATTTTATCTGAATTTTATTTTATTTTAACCGTCTTTAAGAAATATATTTTGAAAGAATTTTATTCCTTTAGAGTTCTTTTAAGGGAATTTTATGTCTTTTAAAATATGTTTTATTTCTTTATCTTGACTTGTGTGTTTTTATGATCTGCCTGTTTTATTTGCTACCCATGTAAAGCACTTTGTAACCTGGTTTTGAAAGGTGCTCTACAAATAAAAATTATTATTATTAATTATTATTACATGTTAGCCTTCGTTCTTTATAAACCATTTCAGTATATGAGTTTGTGAAAAAACACTGTAATATGGAGCTACAGCAAGTGTTGATAATCATGAGGGGTTTATTTTTGATTGTAGGTGTAAATATGAAGATAATATATGAAGATTTGATGTGTGGGAGTGTACTAGTATAATGCCAGAAAATAGTAAATAAAGGGGTAGGATTAGATAAGTTTTAACTTCTTCCTACTCCTTTTCCCACATGTAAAGTAAAATGTTTCAGTGCTTTCTAATTGAACTGGTTGATTTTGTTTCTTTTGTATAACTATTTCTTCTTTTCTACTTGTATGTTTTTTTCAATTTTACTTTTACATGATCAAAATAAAGACATCAATTCAAATCAAATCAAATCAAATCACAGACAGGATTTTTTACTGTAATAACTTTGGTGCCCTTGCTATTATTATCTGCTCATCAGCAGATCATAATTTTGAACTGTTGAATATTTTGCTTTACATACCTGACATCTATTTCTGTCAGCCTGGGCAGCTCTTATTTTTTTTAAAGTAGTACACTAACATGGAAACATGATATGGTTAACTTAATAACATTAGACATAACAGTACATAAACAACACGACATCAAGAGGGACAATAACAGTACAAAGTTTGAAAATGCTAAAGACAATTTATTAGTAGACACTCATCAGCCAGAAATGATAACCACCTGAAGAATGTCTTCCTGAAATACACCATTTGATTGGCAGTGTAAAATAAGGCAAAGGGCTTTAGATCATATTTTTACACTTTTGCACCGACGATTAACAGGTATACATTCACTTGTTACTGTAGTTACGCTTTTGATTAATCTGTCCATACACCCACAAACCAAGAAAACTTTAATTTCAGGGAGCAGGGACTGACAGAGTCTTTGCAAGATTAGTACTCATCATAATGCGATAGCTGTGTTGGTCAGAGCTTGGCTATACCTACATAGAATCTGACCACAACCTAAACAAAGATTTAATTTTGTAATTGCAGAAGCCAACACACTATACTGACAATAGCTCATACAGTTACCATCACCGTGAAAGGCTAATACCACCAAAGATGTTAAAGGTCCTCAAAAGTAGATTATAGTGTGTATAGATTTGTATACTATAATATTCCATCTATTCATTGGTAAATAAGTCTCTATAAAGTATTTTTTTTTTTTTTACATAAAAACACATTTCCAATTAGCTGCAAAGCATATAGCTGAGTAGTGATTGCTACTTTATAGAAGGCTAGCCAGAGGTTGTTCCGAGCTTCACAATTCATCATACTCACAGCCATTTTCCTTTGACAACACGTTCAGAGCTTGTAGCTCAAATCACCTTATATCATATTACTGTGTGCAGGTTGGCAAAACATATTAACATAGGGTATCTGACAAAACATAATTGCATGCTACCAGATTGATTAGCAACTGAAAAGACAGTGGAGGAGAGTTTGCTATATTTCAAGGAAACCCAGAGGATGTGCTAACTCTGTTGCTGCATGAACAGCTGATGTTAGCATTCAAACTGGTTGATGTTGATTGATAAGTTACTTCCCAATCAAGGGACTGCATCCTTCGAAAGGCACGTTCAAAGAACGATTGCATCAGAGCAACACGTAAAAGACTGTCCCATTCTAAAGGTTCCTTCAAATACATCCTAATTTTACCTGGTGGTAAACGGGATTATTTGCACACCAATGATATGGTAGACTCTGAAGCGGGCGAGTTATAAATTTGTTTACAGTAAAATGGCAAGCAAACAAATGCTAAATTGGGACACAGTCATTTTAATCTAATTCTAATATGAAATCAGGATGGGTTACATCCTGTCCAATGCGTTAGCCAGCAGACATTTATGTTTGCTAGTTCACAGTAATGAATGCTGCTGTTGTGACTTGGCCAAAGAATAGAACTATGTTGTTTTAAATTCATATGTGGCCTGAAGACCTCTGGGTTTTAACTCTTTATTGTTTGTTCAGTTGCCGATGAATCTGATACATATCATTCCCTACATGTAAGAGTTTTGCAAACAGTAGTAAGCTTACAACACAAAACCATTTGAGCTTGGAGTCTAGGGAAACTGGTCAAAAGCTTTTAGCTGGATCATGCCCTTGTAAAAATATACCGTTACCCACTTTGGATATGGACAGCCTTGTTATCTTCATAAAATTTTCAGTGGTTCACTTTGTACCTTGAAGAAACGTTGGCTACGATCTCCATTCAGTTTATCACACTGCAATATTAATTGAAGTGTGCCGTTGTTTTTTTTTATTTTCCAAAAGTTTAATGTCTTGTCTTAGACACCTTTTATCCTATACAGAACAGTAACATATCTTTATTTGTAAAATAAATGTGCAGTTTCCACTAGTGCACAGGTTTGAAAGAAAAGTTAATGACTTTAGTGCAAGCTGGGTGATGTGTTAGGAAGAAAGCAGTCTGTAAATGTAAAACACAGGATACTGTACTGTTAGTGTGTGCGCCTTTTAGCAGAGTGCGTTATAACTGTTCCAAAACAATGCAGGACAAAGGATTTAAAACATCCTTACAAGTTTAACAGCATAAACACACACACAGGCACACACGCACACACGCGCACACACACACACAGGCAGGCAGACGCACACGCACACGCACACGCACACACACACACACACACACACACACACACACACACACACACACACACACACACACACACACAGTGAAGTAGCCTTGGGTAGAGGGTAGAAATGTCATCAGCAGGATGCAGCTCATCTGTACAGGGTCTATTATCCTATAGAGAGACCAAACAGATTAGGGATAAGTAATAAAGAGCTAGTTTCCAAAATGTTATATATCCATTTTCTTTTTACAAAAAAATCATTAGTACCTCCAAAGCACCGAGTCGTATTAATCAGCGGCACAATTTTGCAGTCATTGAGCCTCTTGGGAGTTAGACTTGTGGTTTTCAGCTGGTGGATATTTTGTTTTGGAAAAAAACTCTTCTGGTACACAACACTCTACACTGGTATTACTGAAATAACAATTAATGACATCAAAAAAGGAAATAAACATACCTTCACCAAGAAGCACTGAATATATAGATTTTAGAAATACATAGAAAAATATATATTCATCTGAATGCCCATTATACAATTTTACACAGTAGTGTCAGAAAAAGCCTATATGGTGGTGTACAATAGATGTGTTACATACAGAGCGTTACTGTTGGTTACAAATGTGAAGTTGTGAGCATGTTGTAAGTGATGGCTGTTAGTGTCGGTGGTTAGTGTGACAGATGGAGAAGTTAAGCACACCTTTTCCCCTTTCTTAATCCATGAAATTGTCTGAAGAATGCACTTTTGAACTGTCATAAAACCGAATTGAACATCTGTTTCTTCTTTTTATTCCTGATTTTTGCTGTGTTAAACTTCACCCATTTGCTTGCCACACTGTCAATAGACTCTGCAAATTGAATGATTAGTAACTCAGCAACACCTAAAAGCACTAGAAAATGTGTGCAGCTCATTTGTACCCTGCAGGAGCCTGGATATCCTGCTTTTTAAGATCAGTCACTTGAGTATCTCCTGTGATGTGGGACCTGTAACACACGTGTCGTCAGACTAAAGCACAAACCGAACCATCAGAGTTAGGAGTAGAAAAATGCTACAATAAGTGCACACAGCTTACGAGTGGGCAGCACTTGACACACTTAAATTATTCATAATATACCTATTTTACTTTTGTTACGGTCTTTGTCGAAAACCTTTTACACAAAATACCTTTGTTAGTATGCATTACATAGAGGTATACTGATGCCTTACCTGCTGTGAGTCAAATAGTAAATGCAAATCTTTCCAATACTTAATGCAGGGTCTTTTTTTGAACAAATTGCAGCACAGTGCTGTGATCACTGTTAAATAAATAAGGACTCAAATGACAAAAATCCCAAATGTTGGTGTTATAATTCTAGATGTAGGTGGTAGGGGCTCACACGACTCACTGTAGTGAACACTCAAATCAATGTTAAATTTAGATACACAATTGGAACCTTCATTAAATCCCACTCATGTGGTGCCTTTGATGAATCATTTGCAAATGCTATCTGACTCACAGTATGGCATGGTTTAAAGCCTGTTTAACAATAATAAACTTTTCTTTAGAAGCATTACATTTATACTTTTAATATTCTACCTCACAATGTGCCAGAAGTGGATAAATAATTTCATCTCAGAACAGGATTTAATACATTATCACATGAACCTTTCCATCTCGTAGAAATCTTGAAATGAAGTCATCCTTGTAGAAATGTTTTCATAAAAAGCAGCTTTTGAGAAATTCTGAGAAAGGTCCGTCTCTGATCCTTCTGCTTCGATGCAAAGATCCATGTGAATGTGTGAGTGAGCCTCTCAATGTTAAGGATTCTGTCATGGGGAGGATGAAGACATAGTGGAATGTTATTCAGGCGTCATGAAATGAGTCAGTCAGTATAAATCTTTAAAAGGTTTGGAATAATTAAACATCAGATAGTCCATGTAGTAGAAGTCGTAGACTCGCTGTCTCTCCAACATGCTGACCTGTGTAAAGTATTTCTGTGTGATCTGCATAGAGGTCCTCTTGTCCGTGGGGTTCCTGTCTTTAAAACTGGGCAGTGTAAGATTGGACGGTGCTCCAGTCAATCGCAGGAGAAAATTGGACTCCTCCTCCATGTTCTCAAACTTGCCGATGAAGTCGTAGTCTATGAGACACGGGTTGCACAACTGGTTGGCCTGCTCCCAGTGGATGTCCATTCCCACGGGCCGATGGACATCCAGCAGGTACTGGACAAACTCCTTAAACGTGACCCCGCTGCCTGTCTTCAGAGCCGCCCAGGATGGGTTCACCCTGTACTTGGAGATGATAGGTTTCCCAAACAAAGAGTGGTAATAGTTGTTAGGATTTTCAAACTTGTCCCTGTAAGCAGACACCATTCTCTCCAGTGGTTCTCGCACAAACATGACTTTTGTGTAGCTCTCTAGACGGTGCATGATTCCCTGTCGGTCAAAGCTGTCCAGCTTCTTCAGATGGTGGCCGTAGTGGACTGTGTCATGTTTGATGCTCTGAGCGTTTGGGGCTTGGCCCGCCAGTACCATCAGGGTCCTCTTCCAGTTGGAGCAGCCTGCTTTGGGCACTTGGCAGTACAAAAGTTTGTACTTGTCCTCCACAAAAGATGTTTCACATGATGTCGAGTGATGGTCCTAGAGATGCTGCTTTTGTACTTTGCACACATCTCTTTCATCAGCTGACGACGCGCTTCCAGTATTTCAGAGAGCTTTTTACGGGTCTCAGGGGGAAGAGAGCCCATGAAGGTTGGGAAGGAGGAAACAGAAGAGACGGAGGGAGAGGTGGAGGATGAGGAAACGCTATTGTTGTTTTGATGAATTGGTGGACTTGTTTTCAGCAGTTTGCGTTGTCTTTTGGAGACATGGAGGGAGCCAATGTCCTGCTCACGGGAACCTGGGGTGGCTGTCTGTCTTCTCTCCTCAAAGTGTGGAAACTGCATGGGAGGGATCGGGCTGGACAAGATGCCTTCTGCTGCTGGATGGTCTTGAAAATGGTCAGATTTGCCTCTTTCTCTGTCCTGCGTTGAAAGAGTCTGTAAAACAAAGACAACAATGACAGCTGTCAGTAGAAGACATCATTTTTACACCAAAAGCACTTTCAGATTATAATGACTTATGGAGGAAAAAACATGTCGAATGAATGCAGAATGAATATACAATGAGTTGGTAAATCTGTGTTTTATTTCTGTGTACTATGACATTTACCACACATGAGGCACGCAGTACTTAACTACGCCACTTGATGTTGCTGTTTCTCTGCCCCTTAAACAAAAGGTCTCACTTTGTTGCATGCAAATGTCACACTGCCTAACGCAATCTCTGACCTATCAGTAAACTGTGCTGTAATGTCATATAAATGTCTTATAAACACTTAATGGGGAATCTAAATTAGAATCATCTACTGCTTGATTAGCATCATTTGATGCCTTGGGCCATCATGCATTCTGACATTTTATTTCAATTAAATGCTGTAATGGCATCATAAAGCCAATGGTCTGGATGTAGAATTTTAATTTTACAACAGACAAGGTGATGAGATTGTCATGAATCTCTGCTCATCCCCCTCATGACTTAAATGGTCATATTCTTTCATCTGCAGAGACATCTGGAGGGGAAGAAAAGGGAAGGAGTGGTTCCTCCCTGTCTGTTTAATGTGCTAGGCGAGAGCAGGGCAGCAAGCTATTCACCAGACAGCACGTACTTCAGGGTTTGCACTGATGTGAGGCTCTCATTGGTGCTGACGATGGCAGCAGAGACGAGAGCAAGCAGGGGTCAGCTCAGGAAGGATACAATCGTATGAGTGCTGCATGTCTGACATAGAAACCTCATTCATGCATTGTTTTGGAGTTAAACATGGTGCAGCTGCCTGTTCAGCTATTTGAACTTTGTAATAATAGTATGATAAAGTAGGGTTGGGAAGAAGTAGGAGATGACATTTATGTGGATACAAATAATATGTTTTGGGTGTTTTTACACAGTACAGATAAATTAAACAGCAAAGTAGATGAAGACAGTAAGTCATCAATTTTGTGTGCACAAATCCCAACGCAAAGCAATATTTCAGATGCTAGTGGAAAGAGTGCATGTCTTCTGTAGAAAAAAAGAGTGAAACCAAATGGCACGAAAAAAACCCCCTGTTTTTTACTTCAACTGTGAGAGGTGGTGATGGTGATTATATAGACGCTAGTAGTGGTTCACTGGACACCCTGTGGGCACTGAAGATCACAGGTTGACACAGACCTCAATATTGTGTTTGTTTGTTTTGAAGAGGGGAAGACCTCTGCACAACTTTCTGCTCCTGTGAAAAATTTGCGACCACAAACTGTAGGAAAGCTACATAAAAAGAATATGCAGCATCCGCAAGATGGTTTCAAACCTGACAGACTTTGATGCTAAATGAGTTTTTTAAGAGTTATTTTTCTGTTTATATAGACACTGCCTGAAAATGTGTCAGACAACTGTGACTTCTTTAGGCTTATCAGGAAAATCTTTCTTTACAGATTCTAATTAAAAACAGAATCTTTATCTAGGGGTCTGGATTTCAGTTTGGGAAGATGTCTGGTTTCGGTTTGTAGTATGTATATTTAAAGTAGTGAGTAATCATGTACCAACATGAGGCTTTAGTGTATGCAGACCAGTCTGTGTGCAGAGCTAAAGTAAGTGGAACGCAATTTATGGTAATGACATTTCAGCTATCACCAGGGTAATCTGACAATGAAATCTGCTCGAGGCTGTGTTGAGAGAGCTAGTCAATGTTGACACGTCCTTGAATGCTCAGAATGATTTATACCAATCTGAATCAGGATGTTACTTATTCTGCAAATTTGGGATCCATTCATTGAAAGTGGGAAGTGGGTTTCTTTTTGTGGGTTCACACCATAGAAGTAAGTCAGAGTGAAGATTTTCTTTAAGTCACTATTTACAGTGAAACTGAGACTCAGTTACACCAAACAGATGAACAGGTGCTACTCAGTGGGATGTAATGAACCAATAAATCACAGTGTGGATTTTGCAAATGTATCGAGGGGCAAATTTCACTTCACTTTAGATCTAAACAGATGGTTACTTCTCAAGTCACTAATTGGACAGCCATCAAGGTAGTGCAAGAAAAGCAGTCTTCCCAGGAGGTCGTTCAACGCTCACTGCTGGCTATACTGAATGCTGAACAAGTTTGCCATTTCTCCCAGAGCCATATATTGTCATCAGATGAAAGCCACTGTGTTTTGAGATTGCCAACAGGTTGAAAGGATATGTGATCCTGTTCTTTTTTATGATACCAAGTCCCATTATAAAGGCCAAGGTCAAAACCTTTATATATACTGTTGGGTAATTTCAGACTTATTTAACCCCTCATAACTGACCATTAAAACTTCTAAGCTTTAATTTGAACATTATGTGATCAAATGACAGCAAGCTTGCATTGATGCAAATTACTCTGGGAAGTTGGGTGCATGGAGATAAACAGACAGTCTTAGATAGCTGGCTAATCATGTCGCTTTGTTGCTGGAAAGAACTGATGAATAATTGAACTTCTTTTGAATCATTTTGGCCTTTCTTAATTCAGCTACAAGATACAAATAAACCAGAAAATGTGATCACATGAAAACAATGTTCTGCTGTAAGAGTTGCAGGAACATCGTATCACACCCTGGAGGGTTTGGCTCTGGTTGGACTGGGACTCTTTGCTCAGTGAAGTCTGAGTAGCTGAACGCACAGTGTGAGGTCAGCCTCTCCAGACTGATGCTATCAGACATGCTGAGAGGTACAAGGCCGACAATCACTTTTAGCTACAGATAACAGTTGGGAACAACCTTTATATCTGTGTTTTGGGAGAAGTGGAGTAAACACTTACCTCTCTGGACTGCCGTGGAGTGCTTCCAAGCTTCACGCCTGGGGAGACAGAAGAGAGAAGAGACAGGAAAAATCAGTGCTTAAGTAAACAACATGGTTTTTATGTCCTTGTGGAGGAGAGTGAGGAGCCTTAGATGCATCAGAGGCTGCAATAATTTAACGCCTCCTATCACTTAACATGTCTGCTTTTGATCTGCAGGAAAACCACCGATGATCAACTAGTCCACGGAAGGAAGACAGGTAGCTCTATCTGTGTAATGAGCTGCCACAAGCATGAAAAGTTGGTAAATGAGTTGTGTGCCAGTAGCAAGAAGTGAGGATGAGACAGGGGGAGGAAAAAAAGACACAGGAAAGACAGATAAAAGGAGATGCCATTTGTTTTAAATCTGGGGGAAGAGAGAAAGAAAGAAGGTAAAGAAAGAAATTAAACAAAACTGAGGGAGATAGTTGACTCTCTGGGACGGCAGGAGAGTGATAAAGACATACAGATTGGTTTTGTGGCAGCCTCGGGGACAGGTGGGATGCGTATCGGCAGATGTGTGGCAGCAGGACAGACAACACGTTTAGCGCTCTGTCTCCAGCTGGACATCTCCTTTCCTTAGGTCCCCCCCATCCCACTGATAGATAATCAGGCTGACAGCTCTGAGTAGGGCTGCATTGCTGCTGATGGGGGGGACGCAGACACCTCCGCCTGAGTGGCCTGTCACTTCCAATTCCAGGGTTGGAAGTGATAGGAACCTGAACACGACTAGGGGAAGGGGGGGTTTAGATGCAGGCCACAACCTTCCCTAAGTAATGAGATCTGCGGATCCCTATCTCGCATTTAACCACGCTTCGCTGGGGAGGGAATCAAATGTGCTGCCCAGATGCAATGTTGTTTTAGATTAGTATGCGCTGGAGAGCCCAGCGTTGCTGTCTGAGTCTTTGCCTGTCTTCATTCTTCTGAACGAGACACAGAGGAGGTAAAAAGAGAAGAGGAGGGGGCTAAGGAGGTGATGTGTGACATTTTCTAATCTTGTTTTGGGGCTGCTGTGCTATTTGATCTTCCAACCTTGATGATAGCACATGTAGGATGTATATCTGTCATATCAGTGTAAAATGTAGAAACAAAATGAATATTTATCACAACACACAGATACCACTGCCAGGGTAACACATCCAAGCACAACAATCATTCAGTGTCTGCTGTTCTAAACTGATGGAGCACTATACGAGCCCCTTACAGCCTTGGCCTTCTTGTCAGGATACACGCTTAGTTATTGATGTTGAAAGCCCCATCAAGGTGGTAATTGAATTCTCCAAAGGTTTAATTGGTTCCGTCTGAGGGCTGTTTGGTCTGGACGTGGTTACGAGTTTGTCACAGCTGCTGGTGTCATTTCTGTCGCACTACCCCATTCCATGTCACACCTTCAGTCCAGCTTTAAACCTTTTATAGTGGCAGTCCTCTGAGCTGCTGACAGATCAGGATAAAAAATGTTCATACAATTTAGAAAGAACTTTGAATATGTGACCCCCATTGAAATATTTGTTTCTGTAATTTAAAAGAGAAACTGTATAAATGAAAAGCAACAAGGTTAAATTGGATTCAAGCTGACACTTTTGAACCTGACCCCTTCTTGTCCTGTTCAGCAAATGGTATCTTAGACATTTTTTAAAAGCTGTTATGAAAAGGATCTGAAATAACTGGAATGAATAAGTTAGATCTTTGAATTTTGTTACGAATAGGAAGTCAGCTCTGTTTCTGAAATGTTGCACTTCTGGCCTTAACCACCTATGCGTTCACCAAGGTCTACCTCAGTCATGTTTTCAAATCAAGACAGCAAAAATTGGCTCCAGTCAATGTATAAAGCATTGGATGGCTTTTACTTTGAAAAGACTTGTAGAGGAATGCTACTGCCCTGCACTGATTCTGATTGGGTTGGGCTTAGGGGGTCAGGTTGACGTGTGACTCATGAGGAATGATGTTTGGTTATGGTGGGAGGCTGATGTTCCTGCTTACTGAAGAGGAAGCGGTTTGTCATCTCTTTGCTGTGCATCAACCAGCATCAACAGGAGGCTCAGGTAATCGTTGATCCAGCCCTCCAGTGCAGAGAGTCTGACATGCTGAGAGAGAGAGAGTAGCTGTAGGGCAGATGCCCTTTCACTTTTGTTTCTGTCTCTTAGTGATTACATTTTTTGATACACTAAAAAGGAAATGAAATTAGTTTTGACATTTTGCTGACCCATTTTTCACCATGAAATGGAAAAACACCTTGTACTTCTATTTTCATTTTTGGATTTTATCAAATACAAAAAAAAAAGGAAATGACCACTGTTTTTTTTTATTTTTGATACCCATAAGATACACGGGCTGAAAATGCACCTGGGTTATACAATTGTTAATGTATATTTATTGCAGAGCTGGGTGAAATCTGAAGGCATTATTTGGGCATGAATTTTGCATGCCCGAGATAACTTGAATACGATATATCAAACATTCTGAACCTCTCTAATTTTCTAAACTCTGGTTATGGCCCTGGTTGCGCTCTATCCAGTACGTGTGCTAAATTACATTTAAGTAGAGGAACACTTGTCCATGACAGAGCATAACTAAAACAAGCAGCAAAACAATGTTAACTGAATTTCAGGGGTATTTGTAAACATAATTTATCTCTGTAGTGTCTGTTTCGTTGAAGGTAATAGTTGCTGTATGATTGCAATTTCACACTCGGTCAATTCCACTCAGTATAACTATGCTATTGATTTTTACTGCTGCAGAGAGAAACAATGATAAATTGTTAAGGCTGATGTTTCATCTATGTGCAATGCAGAAAATTCATCCAGTCCCACATTAAGATGTAACAGCTGAAGTAGAAGAGTTTTTTTTCTCCGAAAGTGATTTTATAACTGATCCAAAAGTGGATTATTATTCCAAGGTGTATTCTAAAAGTTGGGTTAAGGGGATTAGATACTGTTCTGAGTTGTTGTTGCTGTTCCCTGTAACATTCTCAGAAAAAAATCCTCTGCTGCATTATGATTCAGGATAAATGTATGGGTGTTATAAAAATAAATGAGTATTGATGTAACTATACATTCATCACACATGACAATACAATACGATACTATATGATACAATGAGATATGATACAATACAACATGAAATAACATAATAAACAAAGTAATTCTGATGATTCTGTTATTTTGATACCTTAAGGTTACTGTCCTGTTAGATAATGAAAGTGCTCTTATTCTAGGAGGATGGAAAGGTATGTCCTCTAGATTTGGGGTTCCCAAACTTTTCAGCCTGCGACCCCCAAAATATAGATGCCAAAAACTCATGACCCCCACTGTCCCTCAGAGGGATTTAATGTGGCTTCATTTAGCTGGTCTGCAGAAAATCAGCCATTCATATGTGCATGTGGCTGTGTTTACTGTGCCATTATGAATTAACCTGCTGCTACTGATGCTTTTGATAATTAACTGCTCACTAACCCTAAACTAAGGAGGTGTCTGGCAACAAAGAAAGGCAGAAAACTCATTACATTTTCTATTTTTAAGGTTTTATTTCAAGGTTAGCAACTAATTTGTCAATATTTTTTAACTATAATGGGTAAAATTTACTATTTTTAGATAACTAAAAAAAAATAAAATTCTTGAAGACATCTCACGACCCCCTATTTGTGTCTGGCAAACCCCCAGGGGGTCCCGACCCCCTGTTTGGGAACCCCTGCTCTAGATCATAAAGTTACAGGAGTTCATGAAAAAAGCTATAAGAACAATTAGTTGTAAAATAATGTTGGATGTATTAGCATTTCTCATATGTCTCTTTTTCTCTCTGATACCTGTGGAGCAGGTGTGAAGACATACTATATGTGAAGCAAAGAGAGAGAGATTGCACGTCTGTTTATTGATGGGGAATAGCAACCTCATATGGATAAAAAAAAAAATCTGCAAAATGCCTAAACACATGACAGATGATCTGGCTGGCTGTCCAGGTATTGTCAATATGTGGGAAACATTGGTAGTCCATTCATCATTTTTCATCCCTCTGCTTTGAATCGTCCTTTATGCATCCCATTTTTCAATTGTCTGGTGAGGTAATGTTGCATTCTTTAAGAACAGACAGTCAATAAAGCTTGAGCTGTCTTTATCTGTAGATATTAAATGTCTATCCCTGGTTGTTCTGCTTTGGTGTGTTAAAGCTCTCAATGCTTTTTGTAAACTCATAAAAAGTCCACAGTTCACAGCAAAGATCAAAAGAGGACATCTAGTACCATTCTTTGAGTATTCCTCTGTAATTTCATAATGATAGAAGCTGATTTAAAAGCAGAATCAGCTCTCAGGCATTGTCCTCTGTTGCCCTCTAAGGTAACCTTGAGCATCCACCTCTCTCTCTGTCTCTCAGACACAAAGCCTCTGAATATTCATACAGACAAGCCAGCATTACAGCCAGAATCCATATAAACAAGGGCCACATCATTAGCAGATCCATTATCATCCCTTCCTCTCAAAGACCCTTGTACGTCTCTCTAACAGCGACACACATCAAACATCCTCTCCCTGCCACTGCCGTTGCTGAGGAGGAGCAAAGGACAATAACAATGTGAAATAATGAGCTTGTTAAGTGAAGGATTGTGGCCCCGATGTTCTGGGAGAACTTGTTAAATGGCTGGTTTGAAGCAGAGACAGGCCAGGAGGCTGCTGGAAGCCAGACAAGGCGGATGCTCCTCCGGCTCACCATTAAGGCTAGGCCGTCACCATGAACCTCTCATTAGTCATTCAGCACACAGAGCAACAGTGACCCTGACCAGCTGCACCCCCCTCTCCACCTGACAAAACCACCCACACCTGCACTCTGCTCGCACGCTCCTCCTCCACTTGACTCTGTGTGGGAACACAGGGCTCAGGCATGCTGGTGAGGGTTTATCAGAGGTAAAAACTCTCGAGAACAGAGGTATTAGGCTTTAAGCTCTGCTCCATTGATGTTTTAACTTGTTGTGGTAAAAGATAAAACAGTGTTTCTGTTGGAGCTGAAATCCTCCAGGACAGGGCCAGAGAGAGCAGCTGCTGGGGGAGGAGGAGGAGAGGGAGTTGATGGGTGAGCAATCAGTGAATCAGGATTGAAGACATGCCTGTGGAGGATCTCTAAAGACCAAATATGAGGCGTCTTAAAACCGTGTGTAACATCTTCTGAAGGCTGGCTCGTGTTTTGAAGAAAGACTTGGAAGCTGTAAGACGCTCTTGTGTTCCCATCTCAAAGCCCAGGTTTGGCAAAGAGTGAAACAATAACACATCAAAATGCAATACAGTGTACTGTTAAGGAAATTCAACCAAAACACCAGAAAACAGATACTTTCCGCTGTTTCAGTCGGAACCAGGCTCCAACTATCAGGAGAACTTGGTATTCAAAGCAATATTGTACGTACCCTAACTTTGTTAATTAAAGTTTCAAACACTGGGCCAGAGCTACTTCATGTGACACTGTCCAATCAGAGGACTGCAGCCTGTTGCACCAGCCGTGCATAAGTTGTGTCCTAAATTAGAGTGTAAAGTCCACACTAAACCATACGTTGACACTAGTTAGTTTGTAACTTAAGTTGTGTCATTCTTTGGTTTCACCAAAGAAACGTAAGGTTCATCTGATCTAGTAGACTGTAACGTTCAAACTAACCAAAACATTGACGCAGATATGACGTTTACACTTCCAGGAGCCAATCAGAGGAAAGCACCAATTTTGATGCACTGTTATCTTTCGTGCCTAATCGTCTCAGAACTGACCAACAGTTGAAACAAACTAAAGTAAGGTGATAACTATAGCCTAAAGCCTTACTCAACAGTGTGTGTATAATAACATTGTGTGGTAAAATTATCAACTACAACATATGTTAATACTCAGGAGCGGAAATCTTGGTCATCATATTTTTCTAAAGGATGTAATCTCTCACGGATATCGCGGTGCCGACGTAATATAGCTGGGAGAACCCTCTGTATCGCCTCATCCTCCAAATCATCCCACTTTTCAAAACGATGCGCCATGACAGCCAATATACTCTACGGAGGACTTTACACCTACTAGGAGCCAAGTGTAAGAATTAAGTTGTAATTTAGGCTTGCGTTGGAACTATCTCAGCTGGTGCAACGCCCAAAATGTTAGAAGAGTGTAAACTCCATCCTAAATTAGAAATTACATTCAAACTAGGCTCCGCTTGAGCTTACACACAGCTAGTGCAACAGGCTGCAGGAGTTCAAGTACACAGTGTCATGGCCTCAACTCAGACCAGTATTAATGACATTTTTACTATACTGGACAATTTTTAAAGATCCAATGTAATGGTGGAAAGTTGCCAAGATGAAACATTTTCTTACTCAAGGACTGCACTAATGCAGCGATCTTTTAAAAACAGCCTAGACCGTAGGAATTGAGACAGAGGGTAACGCATCAATGGCTCTTGGCCACCTTGACCAAATAGTACCTTCAAATGCTGCTTCTTCTTAGATAAAAGTATGATACTAAGGTTGACAAAATTTTTTTACATAAATACACTTAGAGGAGCCATTCCACTGCAGAATCATTCAGTTGATTTAATGACATTGTAATGATTAAACCTTTTTTGTTGGGTTTGTGGAAAGAAGCTCTGAACACATTAGTTAGGTAAAAGTTGCTTTTTCCTCATGCAGCGGTTCCAGAACATTAACTCGCATTTGTTTGGTCTCTGCCAGCATGATGACATTAAGTTGAATAGCAACTGTCCTTTATATTTGTTTTCTAAGTTATTTCATGGCTTTTACGTCTTTAATAGATAGGACAACTGAAGAGAGAGAAAGGAAATGAGGGGAGCAAAGAGGGGAAGAGAGGGTCATAGTAAGTAGTTGAAGCAGGGACTGCTGCGACAAAGAGCCTCTGTACATGGGGTGTGTGCCAGACACAGTGCCCACTGCCTTTTACTTTTTGTTTTTGTTTTTACTAACCCTCGGAGGAAATATGTGGCTCTTTAGCTGCTAAATGCTTCACTAGCTTGACCAACCACTGGGTAATGTTTTCAGTTTGCTGCCAGGAACTGGTCAGGAAATCCACATCCACTGATAGACAGGCCCTTTAATTTCCTCACAGTGTGGTTTAACTGCTCTTTCTTGTGACTGATTCACAGCGGAGTCATCTTTTAGAGTCTCTTCTTCAGTGAAGAGAGGTGCCAAAGTTCTTGGCTGGCTGTAAAATTAATATTTATCATAATAACCATGTACACTAATTAAAATCTTAAACCCAAGCTCTGAGACATTTTGTCTTTTGAAATTTTACTTTGTTTGTATAAAAGAATCCTCTCGGTCTGTCATTGCTCCCTCCTCCTCTCGCCTCCTGGACTTGTCACTGACAGAGCTGAGAGCCTTGAGCAAGCAGCTGGCATCAGAAGAAGGTTGTAAAGTGAAAGAAAATAAAAGGCCTAATTCTCAGCCAAATGACAAAGCCATATCATTATTGCAGCATAATGCACGTTGATTGCTTCTGTACTCATTTGAAGTTTCTGATTTTGGCCTTGTGTTGTAATTACACCTTATTAGTCTGCACTGTTGGCTGTTTGTTTGAGGACATTTACGGGCTGTAGAACGACAGTACAGGGAAGTTGAAGATGGAATATTTCCTTTGGACCTTAGTAATGTTTAAAAAGAAAGCAAAGTATAAAAAGATTGTTCAGTACAGCCATGACAGTATAATCTGATAAACAATAATGCATATCAGCTATTAGTTACTGTTCCTTTATCTCTCTTCTGCTGTGCATTTTTTATTCAGCATCTGTGTTGCAACATCTCTCCTGGATCTAAGTTATTTAAAACAAAAGCAGGTTAGCAGATGTGCCATTGTATGCATGCTGTGCGTGACAGAATGGTACATGTACATAAAATGTGTTTTATTATTCATTCCAAATGATGCTGTCTTTTGCAGGCGTTCAACAATCGAATGACATTTCCTATGCAGCCTTGTTTAGACTTCTGTCAAAGTTGCTGCAGCCCCTTCCTCTTTTCTATAAAGGTCAATAAAGGTCATGTGACTGTATTTTTTGTGTTACATTATAGTTAAAGATCCAACAGCCGCTCATATACATCTATAGAACATTAAGAGCCTGACATGAGTGAGGTGAAAGACGAAGACAGAGGGTGTGAGATGTGAGTATGAACATGTGCTGACATTCACATTGTATGGTTTGAATTAAACATCATGTGTTGCTCTCTCAAAGGGCAACAGTGTCTCTCTAACTTGTATTTGTATCATATCAGCCTGCCTCTTCAGCTTCACCTCTTAAAGCTGGGGTTGGTAGTCAGATTTAGATACACTTTTTGTTATACTGGTTAAAATGATCTTTATGTCCCGATGGCAATCAATACATAATGTGTTTCTAAAAAAGAGCGAAGAACAGCTGCTATCTACAGCCGGAGTAAACCTGGGAAAACACCAACCAATCACCGTTTTTGGGTCCCAAAATTTTAAACCAATCAAATCCCATCCTGTTGTTCTGCCCGCCTCCTGTGCGTACATTTCCCCGGCGTGCACTCCCCGTCCCCTGCCTCTGCTACCCCTTACTCTACCGACTGGGGGGCTCTGACAAGCAAAAGAATTAATGACATTTAGTAAGTCCAACAGAAAATGTATATGTATCGTAGCATCCGTCCGGACGCTGAGGGATGACGAGCCCGTTTCGTGAACAGGTTGATCTTTAATAATTGGTCACTGTCGGCCGTGATCACGCCAACCAACAAAGCAACAATCAATGTTTGAATGAATGAAGAACTTCTCCTCATCTCTCCTCTCTGCCGCTCGCCTCGCACACTCTCTCACACATCCTCTCCTTGATGCTGCCTTCACTACCTGTCAACACTGTAGGAGTTAAGAGCATCTACACTGAACATGTTTAACAAACAGTAGAGCTGTTACAGTATTACATGTGTTATAACTTTTCTCCTGATATCCTGTCACCAGTACAACTGGATAATGCTAGCATGACAGTTGTGAGTACTAAAAATTGCCATGTTTGTTTGTGTTTTTAACTTTGATAATGTTTTGGTGAGGACCAGTTTTGAATCAGTCACGATCATATGGTCATGAATCAGCAGCGCTCGTGCATGTGAGCGGGGGCGTTGTTTTGGAGGCGCTCCGAGGGGAAGGGGGGGAGGAGTTAGACGGCGTCCTGAAGACATGCTACATTCAAATTCATGCTAGTTTTCCGAGACTACCAACCCCATAATGACATTTTCTGACCTCTTCCATCTAATCTCTTTTTTTACGGCTCCTCAGAGGGAACACACGAGGACAGATTTATTAGTAAAACCTTTAATTTACATGATACCCTGATGTGGGTCCCCCTTCCACCTTTGACCTCACATGAAGGTCAAGAGAAACCTGTAAATCATCAGAGGTCTGCTCCCTCATTAGATGCAATTCAAATGGAAGAAGAGGATACATCCTCCAATCCCCCCACCACATTAAATCAGTGTGTGCCTCCCTCACACCATAAATAACACATGCTCAGGCTTATTATTGTCTGTGGCAGAGCACAGGCTGAGCATACAAAGACTACATCAACATTCAGTGAGATAAAGACAGGGCTCGGTGGAAGACTATTTATGATGTGAGGCTGTGCTGCTGCATTAACACCTTTGCACTATTTTCAGAGCACTTTGCTTCTCCTGCTCTGAGGCAGCTGATCCGCCTCTGCATCATCACTCCCATCACAACATCACTCCTACTTCTGACACTGTGAAGTTAGGATTCTCTATAAGGGAAGGGTACATATTGTTTTGTCTCAGCATATTTCTTAACACCAGCAGTTTATTGATAATTTATACACTTAACTCGTTTAAAAAGTCAAAACAAAGCCCAGAGGCTTTTTTTATTGCATGAATTACATGTAAAGTCAATGTAGAGACGAAAATAGACGGTAGTAGTCTGACAGCGTGAATTGCGCAAATTGGGCGACACGAATGGTGCGATTTTGTGCAAATGACTGGAATATATGGGACACTTTGATTCTATCTCTGTGCAGCTTCCCTACACTTTGTAACACTACCTACTTTTCATGGGATCAGGAATAAACAGGAGCTCACTGTGAGGACAGATAGTGAGGAGGATTATGTTGTAAATTGTGAAAAACTTTGTCTGTCACTTCAATCCAGCTATGGGTTGTAGTAGGGAGTTAGCTCTGTCCCCTTTAGCACAACCAGCTTCCCCATTTAATGTCCGCAAGCTCAACCTTGTTTTATAACAACAGACTAGTGTCATGTGGGAACTCCCCCCTCCCTTTCGCAAAAATTTGCTTGTCTTGGGCACAGGAGCCTGTGATTTTGACACGGGAATTGAGGGAGTCATTGGTGCGAATACAGCGAGTAAACACAAAACATTTTTGCGTATATTTGCACAAGGCGTGATCGTTCGCGTCTGGTGTGAACAGGACATTATGGTGAAAATGTTGTACACCTTGTGTAGAAAATATTTTGTTCTGTAAGGTGTGCAGCTATTTTGGAAGGGTATGAAAGAAAATAATTTCATTGAACTACATATTGGTCTATGTCAAACACTGTGCTTTCAGGATGTAGCAATGCAATGTATTCATCTGAGATCATAAAAGTAAAATAAAAATAAACCAACAATTGAAACTTTTAAAAATGCAAGTATCATCCAGCCACCCCCATTATACTGTAGCTAACACAACTAGCAGTCCTGGTTGCTTAGGTATAGTAATTTAGCTGAGAATCCTTAGTTTCTTCTGGGAGACTTTATCCTAACAATGATATAACAGTAACACAAAGCTCTGTAGCAAGGACAGCATATATGTTATGTAAGGGATAAAGCTAAGTGAATGAGAGGCTATGAAAATTAGAAACCAAACAGCATAAGCAGGGCGCTGATGTGAAGTGAAGGGGTCTTGTCTGCCTGAATAAGTTTAAACTTTGACCTGCCTACTTTACATCAAACTCAGCATTTCCAGTGAAGGTTATGTTAGGCAAGGTGAGCAGGATTTTTACAGGAATATTTATGTTGACATTACTGTCTTCATCCAGCTCTATTTCTTCTTAGAGCTTTGCACAACTTGCATACCTTTCAAAATAAATTAAGCAAATGTAACAACTTTAAATTTTTACTTTGTAGCGATCAGCAACTATGAGACCAACTCACTAGCTCTGCTGTTGTTGATTGAGGGACAGGCTCCTGCTCTACTTTTCCTATCAGATTTCGTTGGGGCCCGATGGATGGATGGATGGATGGATGGATGGATGGATGGATGGATGGATTGGTGGATGGATGGATGGATGGATGGATGGAACGATCGATCTTATTTGTCCTTAATAAGGAGATTTGTTGTCACCGTCTGTACAAGAATACATGTATAAAACACAAATGGTGCACATCATCTCACATATATACACACCGGACACATTACATGGGCATTTTATTTAGCAGTGCTATGGCCGACGGGACAAAGCTTCTGCCAAACCGGGCTCACCTACAGTGTGGGGATCTGTATCTGCGACCAGATGGGAGTAGTGTGAAGAATAAGTAGAGGGAGTGTTGGGGTTCCAGTTTTATAGTGCCTGCTCTGCGTATGATGGCAGATGAGGTCAGTTGCTGAGGTCAGCCAGGTTGGGTGTGGGGAGGTCAGCCAGGTTGGGTGTGGGGAGGTCAGATAGGTTGGGTGTGGGGAGGCTGATGATTTTGGTGGCAGTGTTTGTGGTGCGTATGAGTTTGTTGGAGACAGCAGCTCCACAGACTGTTCTCATACTGCCCACTAACTGCCATCTACTCCCGACTCTAACGACCAGCTTGAGAATTCAAATTTGAGCTAACTTTTTTGCCAGTGTCAACAGGTAGAGGTGAAATGTGCTACACTCCTTTACGATTTGGCATTCTGGTGTGATCAGGTTTTCCCTGACATTGCTTTTGCAATTCAGAATTAATCACTGTTATAGGGTTTTGTCCAATCAGAATCAAGTATTTAACATAGCCAGGTAATAGAAGCCAGTCGTTTTTATCAACTTTGACCTCCTCTGAATGTACAAAGTCTTGGCTTACAGTTTATTTCATAAATAAGGCAGGAGAAAAAAGAACATTCAGGATCAGTTCCAGATCCTCTCAATGCTCTAAATCTATTTCAGACTGCAAAATTAATGTTTATAGTTTTTAAATACTCTGCTTCTCGTATCTTTGTTTATCCTGTCCTTTAAGTGCATGAAGAGTATGTCCTCAAGAAAAATCTCCTCCTACATTCATAACTACTCACTCTGAAACTTGGCCAGTTAAAATGCCAATGTAATTGTCCCAACAGGACTTTGTGACAGGTGTAAAGAAGTACTTAAAAGGTGGACAGTCCTCTCACTGATGGTCTGGTTCTCGGTTTTGATCATATAGAGGCATTATTATTCAATGAGACAGTTTCATAGCCCATTTAAAACTCCTCAAAGAGGGTTTGATGATAAAGAGTAGATGCCTCTGTGGGGCTGTACAAAATCTACCTCATGTTTTAATTTGCTCTAATATTGGGCTTCTTTTCTGTGCAATCTTCAAATTCCTTTTTCATGCTGCTAACACTGGGGCGCTAAACACAGCAGGAGGGGGAATAATGAACCACACAGATAGGAGGCTGCTGAAAGGGGGGTATCAAATGCAGCACAATTACCATTATGACAATTCATTTTGACTAAAATATGTTCTCAGAGCCGATCCTGCTTTGGGTACTTTCAAGGTTAGGAGACGCAAAGACTTCCTAGGGCTGATTTCCATGGAAACAGAGAGTCAGATAGTCAGAGAGTGTTTGTGGGGCTGTGGTGGGAGGTGGCTTGTTTTAAGACCGTGTAGAGGATGGGGTTTGACAGCCTGCATGAGGAAGAATGTGTAAACAAATGCTACCTGTCAGCCACAGGGCCCAGGTTAAGTGAATTATGTTGGCCGAGACGAAGTGCAGGAGGCTTTAATTGGCACACATCTTGTTTAGATGCTGGAGAACAGAGTACGAACTGCAGTGCTTCTTTTGTAAACCACTACCTTGCCTATGAAAATAGGAAGCAAATGCAATTCAAAAAGTCCACACAGTTCATGGAGATCTTCTGTTATGGTGCCTGAAATTCGAGAGTTCACACAACAAAATCTGCACACTGAGCTTCCGAGTGCTGTCTTGGAAGTTGCACAGGAACAGCTAGAAAAAGACAATGATTCAAAAGAGCTGATGATGACATGAGAGGAGTGATGTGCTCTCATGTATCTGAAGCACGAGTACTGAGATGACTAGTCATTGAAGAAGAGATGTCAGACATGCTGTGAAGAAAGCTGCAGTGCCTACAAACTCTATATTGATGGCAGTGTGAAGAAAGAAGACCGCATTAAACCGTACACAATTACAAATATTGGGTAATGACATTTCCTCAATATTGGAGTAAAGCTGTAATTATAGGATGGTAATAATCACAAATCTGCCCCTCTGTAAAAAAAAAAAAAAGGTGGCCCAGAACTAACTATTTCTTAATAGAGATAAAAAAACATTGTTAGTGCTTCATGTTTTATTTTCTGAGTGAGAATATTGTGTATTTATTTGCTTATTCAAATCCTTGTAAAATATCTCCCTCGACCCCCTCGGATGATGCATCTCAAGGGGGTTTATCCTGAGATAATAAACTTCTACTGAGCTCCATGATGCTCGTGAACAGACACAGTCACAGAAAATGATCAGATGTTTTTGCCGTCATGCATCTGAAGAAGTTGTGGTAAACCAAGACCCAGAAAATTTGTATTTTTACACAAACTTGTACTTTTTATGGTGGATTCAGATATTTTGGAGCCCACTCATTTTTGTTCTGATGATTCAGCTTCAAAAGTTTTTTGCAGATTCAGGCATGACATGCTCAAATTGTGAGTTATGTAACATTGTCTGTGGGAAAAAGTGGACACTTTACAACTCTACTGAATCACTGTCCTGAGAGTGGGATCCCTCTTTTGCTTTCTTTCTGACGGTTTGTTCTAATATCAAATGTTTCTTGTCTTGTGATGGCTTTCTGTGTAAGTGAGACGAAAATAATGTCCTGACCTATTTTCTTCAATAAAATGATGATGAGAAATTATAAGACATACATAAGTGGTCTGAGGAAAGGGAGAGATGCATGTGGATTGAAATCCTCCTTGAGGCAAAACTTTGTGATTTGTGATATTGCGGTGTATACATAAAACTGACTTGACTTGGCCTGACTTGAGTATTCATTTATGCAAAACCCAGACAGTCACAGTGCCCATGACAGAATACTCTTTACTGATTTCAGATCTTATCCTAGTCAGTTGTTGCAGGATTTAGTGCAGACAAAAGACAGTTAAGATTAAAAACACATTTATCTCTGCTATAATCTCTTGATATGCAGATGACAAATCCATTTTTGGAGTCCCTATTTGCTCATTTACTCTCTTTTGGCCTGTCAAGGAATCAATAATGTGTTGTTTTTACCACAATGTCTAAGGCAAAAAATGAAATGCTCATAAGCTCCAGCACAAAACAAACCTGATTTATGAACATCTGTATGAAGCATCACCTCAAACAAAGACCTCTTTCACAACAAATATTGATGACATCAACAAAAGCTGTCAACAACTCTCAATAATCAGCACACAGCAAATATTTCTGCTTCCCCACAAGCTCATGCAGTCAGTCATATTATACGGAACAAGTTGCTTTTTCTCCAAACTCAAACTCATAAACATGATAACATTCATAAAATTGAAGAAATGTAATGCACAGTTCCAGGCCGCTCGCTCTGCAGTGGCTTTGCTCCACTCCTCTCCTCCCTGCTGCTGATACAAGACAACAATAGGAGAGCTTACTTCAGCAAAAGCTTTATTCCTCTTATCCCCACAACATGTTAGACTGCAAATGAATAAATACACAACAAATGAGACCTACAAAAGGTGTGAACACTTGCTTATTCAGCTGGTTAGGACACTCGATGATTCATTGCCCTTTTGGAGCATGGACAGCATCTCATGCTGATATAAAAGTTACATTTACTACAAGTAAAGCAAATGATTATAAAAATACCTTGTTAACATATGCCATTATATCTATATGATTAAATCTCTACATATTAAATTAAAATGACGTGTAAAAAGTTGGAGCTTATGAATAATCAGATCACATTAGCAGCTGAAAATGTGTCCCTCACTGTGTACATTTAGATTCCATAAGCCACTATACCCTGTGTTTGATTTCAGAGCTGATACCTTCTATTGGATCAGCGTTGAATTATTTTATACCCTTGAAACAATTAAGATAATCTGAAACATAATTTGTGCATCTGTCCTGCCTGATTCGATTTGATTTTCTGTCAAAAGCCTGTTAAAAATGCTGTATATTGGCTTTCTTGCAGATCAAATGAGTTGTTAGAAAACCTCTTTCAGGTCAATTTTTGCTCACATTTTCATTTTTCTAAATTAAAGAGCATGTCCAATCCCTTTGTGCTGACCTGTTGGTACACTTGGGGCATGCTGAGGTACTGTGATCAGATGCTGCTATGTCTTCGTTAAGACTCTGTGCTCCCCTGCTCACCTCTATTTGCAGTGAGATTGGGAACTGGAATTGGCCCTGTCACTGTTTACCCTGGCCTCTCATTGGAGTTAGCTCAACGTTCTCCCTCACACGCCTTGTTTTCCTGTCAGAGCACCGCTGATTATAGCAGGGACTGATGAGTCCAGACATGTGAGTAAAGCACAGGGACCGCTAGCTGAATACTAAAACATGAGCCTTCACCCTCTGCCTACAGTTCACATCAGCACATCAAACTGATGTGCACAAAGAGCATTTAAATGACTGTGGAACCAAATACACCCAACGCCACCCATTGTTCAAAGTTAGTGTTTGAAACCGTAGTTGTCTCTTGATCAAATTATCAAAAGAATAACGCAATGTCTTAAACATTTTTCATTTTTAAAAAACAATATTTTGTTCCACTATTTTTTTCAAAACTGTTTTAGATGTCAAACTAATACTGAAAGGATGAAGATAATAGCTCTGTGAGGTAGGGGGATTGTTTGCAGACCATTGTCCCAAAAAACACCTATTACAGTCAGGTCCAGGCTTTAGCATTCAATCAAATATTGAAGTAATTTCAGATCTTTATTTCATTTGTCTCTATAAACTGACATTCATTTAGTCAAGGTCTTTTTATTGTTTTTTTTAAGAAACTGACATTCTTTTAAGTGCAGCTAACAAAATAGAACAAAATGTTCAACTTGATCGACAAATCTGCTTGACAATGTGTCATAATAACCAATCCACGTTGAGATTTGAAACTTCTGAATGCATCGGGTATCAATCTGACCTCCTTTTAACAATCATTTTAAAACTTGTTTTCTTCTCCTCTTGAGGACAGACTTGACAAAGGTTGCACTTTGACTTTTAAAAAATCTGCATCATGATGTTATTTCAGCAAATTTAAAGGGGCAGTTTTTAGTATTTAGCAGAACAGACTTAGTAGAAATGGAATATACCATTCATAAGATTGAAAATATTAGTGTATAATCACCTGAGTATAAAAACTGTTTTGTTTCTATAAACGTAGAATAAGTCTTTATATCTCCCCTTCTATGGAAGCTGTCTTCTTGCACCTCCATGTTTCCATCGTAGCACAGAATGGACAAACTAGTATGGGCCTTTCCCTCTGTTGAACAGAGACCTACTTACAACAGATGAACGGCACTACTGTGTTATTAACATAGACTGTATAAAATAATGTATAAATGTATAAAATGACGTCACCCATCTGTTTCTGAAGAGCTGTTTGAGGTCAATCGTCTGCGGCAGCCATATTGCAGCTGTCGAGTGATTGTGACGTAAAGAGGCGAGCTATGAGCCTCCTAGCCAACAGCTACAGTGTTCCCGCCTGTCAATCAAGTCAGCTGTGCCTCTCATTGGAAGACTCGTATTCTCAATATCTCTGAAATTGCTGCGTTAGAAAAAAATTTGTGTGTGCCTATCGAGAAATGAGCTATCCAGACTACACTCGTCTTTTGTACCAGGCTGTAAACATGTTTATTTCTGCTGTAAAGATCATCTTTTTGAATTGGTGTGTATGTGGTTTCTGGTTCTTCCGGAGCCAGCCTCAAGCAGATCCTCATCGAACTGCAGTTTGTAGCACTTCCGCATTGGACTCATATTTTTAGACCGGATGTTGTCGCTTGGTTATTAACCAATAAGGATGTTTACCCTCTGGACATCAACTGAAAAGTCTTGGCTGAAGTCGTTAAACGCAATCGCTATCTGGCCTTCATTCCAAAGGGATATGTTGTGTAGCATTGTACGACTATGGCAAGCCGTTCAGGAAATTAATATATATGGAATGAAGTCTGAATATATTGAATGAAACTTGATATATATGGAATGAAGTCTGAATATATGGAATGAAACTCGATATATATGGAATGAAGTCTGAATATATTGAATGAAACTTGATATCTATGGAATGAAACTCGATATATATGGAATGAAACTCGATATATATGGAATGAAGTCTGAATATATTGAATGAAACTCGATATATATGGAATGAAGTCTGAATATATTGAATGAAACTTGATATATATTGAATGAAACTCGATATATATGGAATGAAGTCTGAATATATTGAATGAAACTTGATATATATGGAATGAAGTCTGAATATATGGAATGAAACTTGATATATATTGAATGAAACTCGATATATATGGAATGAAGTCTGAATATATTGAATGAAACTTGATATATATGGAATGAAGTCTGAATATATTGAATGAAACTTGATATATATTGAATGAAACTCGATATATATGGAATGAAGTCTGAATATATTGAATGAAACTCGATATATATGGAATGAAGTCTGAATATATTGAATGAAACTTGATATATATGGAATGAAACTCGATATATATGGAATGAAACTCGATATATATGGAATTAAGTCTGAATATATTGAATGAAACTCGATATATATGGAATTAAGTCTGAATATATTGAATGAAACTTGATATATATGGAATGAAGTCTGAATATATTGAATGAAACTTGATATATATTGAATGAAACTCGATATATATGGAATGAAGTCTGAATATATTGAATGAAACTTGATATATATTGAATGAAACTCGATATATATGGAATGAAGTCTGAATATATTGAATGAAACTCGATATATATGGAATGAAGTCTGAATATATTGAATGAAACTTGATATATATGGAATGAAACTCGATATATATGGAATGAAACTCGATATATATGGAATTAAGTCTGAATATATTGAATGAAACTTGATATATATATTGAATGAAGTCTGAATATATTGAATGAAACTTGATATATATGGAATGAAACTCGAAATATATGGAATGAAAAATGACGTCACGTTTGGACTTCGCCATCTTGTCTTTCTGGGGTGTGATCATAGGGGTGTGATTCTGTTTTCCGGTTAGACGTAGCTTTTAGTAATGCAACCATGAGGGAGGCACGAGATGTTTTCACTGCAATTTTTATTAATGAAGGGGTTATCAACCCCTTGGGTAATGCATGTGCTGTTTAGTCAATCCGTATAGGAAAAAGGAACCCACCCCTCCTCTCTATTAAGTTGGTTTCATCCAAAAGTGATGATCGGACCGTCTGCACAGAGAGACGAGAGGAACACGAAGCAGTGGGCTGCAGAAGCATTTAGGAGGGTAGTAAACAAGTGAAAATACGAAAATATTAAATATCACAGGTTGTACACACTTCTACAAAGGCTAAAGATATTGCCCCTTCTTTATTCAGGTGGTTCAGTCCTCTAGCTCGCTAGCTAACTTTTGTTATGACTTGTGATAATGTAGCATCCTGTTCAATGTTAACAGGTGGAGCTCATACCTGTGTGCATCATCTGACAGTGAGTGAGTGTAATGGAAAAAGTACGACCAAATTACCACAGGTTACAGAGGTAGAGGAAAATGTGTCCCCTCAGAAACACTAAAAAGAAGTGCAAAAGGTTATTTTCGGAGAGACATTAATAAAAGATGAGTTCTCTTTGATGACAATAAAACAATACGATTAGAAGTGGTGTTCAGAGTACTTATTTAAGCTTTCATTCAATATATTCAGACTTCATTCCATATATATCAAGTTTCATTCAATATATTCAGACTTCATTCCATATATATCAAGTTTCATTCAATATATTCAGACTTTCATTCCATATATATCGAGTTTCATTCAATATATTCAGACTTTCATTCCATATATATCAAGTTTCATTCCATATATATCAAGTTTCATTCAATATATTCAGACTTTCATTCCATATATATCGAGTTTCATTCAATATATTCAGACTTTCATTCCATATATATCGAGTTTCATTCAATATATTCAGACTTTCATTCCATATATATCGAGTTTCATTCAATATATTCAGACTTTCATTCCACATATTCAGACTTCATTCCATATATATCAAGTTTCATTCAATATATTTAGACTTTCATTCAATATATTATTTCCTGAACGGCTTGCCATATACGACAGTGATAATGGATTAATTGACAATGAGTCCTGAGACTGACAGAATAACAAAGTCACTCCAGTCAAAGATATACATTTCTCAGGACCCTTTATAATTCAGTGTTTGTAGCATATTGGATGTTTGTTACCTAGACATGATTTTTTTAACTTCATTAGAAACACAATGATTGGTTATGTTAAGGATCATTTATACCCAGTGGCTTATGAAAGCAGAGAGAAAACCTGACTAGAATTAGAGAGGTTTTGTCTCATACTAAAAAATGAGAAAGATCATGCTTACGTTAAGTTTTACCTTAACACAAACAGTGACAGAAAGGTTTTTATCTGTCAACGCTTTGCTTACAAATTTACAAGGCAGACTTTTGGAAAAAGCCATTTTGCTGGATTCCAAAGAGAACATGAAATTGTGGGGTTTTCGACTGTTGTATGATAATTTGTGATACTTTCAGATCCTTGGATAGATAAATTGAATAAGCTCTCATTCTGGTGAAAAGCTGCAGTGTCCCCTGTGATATAACAATACATTTTGGAGGATTATTTTTTAGCTGCCATACTTGTTTAGGGACAACTAAAAGGAACAGGATGGATCATTACCTCATAAATCCAGGCAACAAGCAGACATTTGAATGCACTTACAAGGTTCTTTAATCCTGTATGAACGGTCCTCTGGGATTACACACATACTGCTAATAAAAATGTCATATGAACCCAGTTAAGCTGATCCAGTTCAGAGAAATAAATGGTAAACGGACTGCGTTTATGAATTGCTGTTTGGTCTTGAGACACTTTTACACTGCATATCACATTCACCCTTTCACGCAAACATTCACACACTGATGGCGAGGCTGTTGTACAGTGCCAAGCTGCCCATTGGCACTGACCTATTCTTTCATTCACATTCACATCCTGCAGGCCATTTCCTTAGGGAGAATTTGGGGTTGCAGGAGCTGGGAATCAAACTACCTACCCCTTAAATTAGGAAATATCTGCTCTTCCACTGATCCACAGCCACCACACACTGTAGGTGATAGTAATAGTGAAGCTATCTCAATTCTCTTTGACGCTGGGATGTTAACAACTAAGGTTGATAAAAAGGAAACACACATAATGAAAAGAACAGTACGTGCGCCTGGTTTCCCTCGGCTAAGCAGCTTTATTCCTGTCAGTGGTCTTAAAGACATGCATTCTTAACATGCCTGCAAGCCCTCCTCTGGGCTTCAGCCAGTCCATAAACAGGCCCACCCCAGGCCTTCACAGTACCTCCTTATTAGCCTCGAGCACTATCCTGTTTTTGTCTTCCTTGCCTCTGGTCTCACCTCTGTTTTGTTCAAAATTCCATCCATTATTGTACTCATCCCCTCCAGATGCTGGTCTTTAACTTATCCTCCCACCAAGTGTCTTATCTCCTCTCTCCCCTACACTACTCTCTCCTCTCCAGCACATCACCTCTGGCCTACAGTCTCCAACCTATAATTTCCTCTTGCTCCTGTCTATGCCCTCTGCATTGCTTTAAAGTTACATTCTTGATAAGAGGCAGACGATAAAAATAACTGCATGCCAACAAAATGTGGACTATTACAACTCTGACAACAGTGGGTTTTTCCCCGGCTTTAGCTCTGCACAGTGAAAATAATGGAAATGTAAACGGTAAAAGTTTTCTCCTCAGACACTTCTCTCTTCCCACAGTGCAATGTGTCGCTGACAGGTAGTGAAGTATGTGTGAACATCTGAACAGAGCAGCACTTACTCAACCCCTCTCCAGCTCGGTGCTAATGAGAATTGTGTGTGAGTGCGTGCGTGTGTTATTGCTGGCTGCAAAGGGCTGTCACACTGACTGACACTCCCTTATGCCTGAAATAACTCTTACACACGTCAGGTGGCTGTTGCCCCAAGGTCCCTGAAGCTGAGGTGTCATTTAAGAAACAGGGAGAGGTTTTGCTGCAGCTAACATACTGCTGACTGTCAGCCAGCCCACTGCTCTGCCTATTGAGGAGAAAACCAAACCAAAGGGGAAAAAAACATGCTCCTGAATAAAAAAAAAAGTCTGGGGAGATGGTTTCTTGAACTGTCTGAAATATGTAACTAAATAACTTTATTTTTCTTAACCCTCCTGTTGTGTTAGTTTCTTAGGGACAGCAATAATCTTCCTGGGTTAACTTGACCCCATATACAGAACACCCAAAAAATCCTAATTTACATTTGAAAAATCTTATAATTAACTCCATTACTAACCATTTAAATCAATATTTAGTGCATTGGTGTTCTTTAATCCTCAAAGATCATAGTTCAATAAGGATAATTCACTCGTTTTTGATGAAAATTCATGCTAAACTTTTTTTATGTACATTGGAAAGTGATTGGGATGAAATATGTCACACGGTTGCAAAGAAACATTTAGTATTTGACAGTTCTGACTCCTTTTAGCCTCCACTTTGACTGCTGGGTTGGGTTGACCCACAAACAGTATCTATATGTAATATTAACATGCAGGGGGGCTTGCAAATGTGTGAAATGAACCATTTTCATTGTTAGTGTTGTTCACACTAATTAAGCCACGCTGAAGAAGTTCCATAACAAAAAAAAAAAACTTAACATTTTTTGGGGGGATTTTTTTAACTTTAAAATGGGTCAATTTGACCCGCAATATGACAGGAGGGTTAAGCACAGGTTTAGTCTAACATTTGTGGTCTTCTCAAATTTTGTTAATGTGCAATTGTCTAAGCATCCGTTAACTTAAGCACCACATCCACACCACAGCTATTTTACTCTGTCACACAAGAGAGCTTGAATCCTGTTCAAATGTCCAACTTTGTACCTTAACCGCAACAAAAATGGGAACACAAACTGGCCAATTAAGCTGAGTCTCTTTCTAATTTTCTATCAGTTTGCTGCTTCCGAATTGATGAAAAACTGTAAATGTAAGACAAAATAAATTGCGAGGGACATAGAGAGGTAGCTATTTCAAGGAATTAAAACATATATTTGATAAACTATACGCTTGTACTCCATCCATCCATCCATCATATCCGAGCTGTCATTAAAACTGAAGTGTTACCAGATTTGGTAGGAAAGACCTTCGCTAATGGTTATGTTTGCTAGCTATCTCAGTTTCTGTACCATTGTCCTTCCTTAATTGTTATATTCATTGTCCAACCAGCTAAGAGTAACCAGCTAATGCTAGCATTAAGTCAACCTCTAGCTAATATGACTGTTAGCTAATAAAAAAAATTCTACCCAGGGATTTACACATCTCCTATTATATCTGATCAGACTACATGATGTAACAGTATAGTTAGCATATATGTGGTTGAATACTGTTTGCTAATGCCAGGTTGTAGCTAATAGGTCTTTTTAACTTGAAATATGTATCTCTAGTATTTAGCAGTCTTTAGCAGAAAAGACTTGGTAGAATGGAAGACACTAAGTATGTCTGAATTAGTGTTTAATCACCTGAATATTAAAATAATTTTGTTTTTGTTAGGTTACATTTCTACAGTAGCAAAGAATAGACAAACTAGTATTTAGTGAGTGGCTGCCTGAAATGCACTGGCTGGAAGATAAAGAAGAAGGAGACGGAGAAGAAGAAGGCCATTGTTGCTTCTGTAGCTTCACCAAAGGGAGGGATGGTTAATGGAGCATTTTAGTCAAGAATCTGACCTCTAGATATCACTAAATATTGCCATCTCTACACTCTGTACCTTTAAATGGGGTGAACAAACCGCACACTTGAGTGATTCAATAATTCTGAAACACTAATACAACATTTTTCACACTCAGCGTGACAACAGAGAAAAGTTGCTGCCATGTGAATGTGGTGTGTGGCTGCCGTTTGTGCTTCAAGACATAGGGTAACATATATTTAGTTCACAGACATTTCTTCTACTTTGTTTCCATATTTAAAACACCTGGTTAGGTATTCATAAACTACAGTCTTGCCTGGAAAATAAGCTGAAAACTATCCATAACAAAATGTCTGCGATCCCACAGTTCTCCCCGGGTCTCACAGACTCTGTCTGATTACCTGGCTTCAGCATTTAAAGTGCTCATTGAGCCCCAAGCCCTCCCTCGTTTTGCTATCACCGGCTCCTTTCTTCTCCCTGTCAGGGAAAATGCCAGAGAGGTGCAGTGAGCACCATGCTCTGCTCCCATTGCTGGTAATTTGACAGCGAGCAGAGAGAGCGCAGAATAATTGGAATAGCATTTACGTGTCAATGTGACACTGACGGAAAGAGCTCAACATTTAACGTGTCCGACTGGGAAGGAAGGGAAAAAGTGCAAGTGGGAGATTTTGGAAGTAGTTTTCACAAGTAGTCGTGCTAAAAGAGACACAAATTAAGATTTTGGCCAAAGTGAGGTCTAGTGAGCAACAAGCCTGTACCAAACAGAACAGGAGCGTGATGATGGTTTTAATGGGGACTAACTCAGTGTCTTTAACAACACCAATAGCATGCTACAGCTGGAAGCTTCCACTAAAAGTCAGTTTTCCTTTTACCAGCTGATGCAATAAATAAAACCACAATACTTTTTGTTTGGAAGTTTGCCTGTCAGACAGCACTCACCAAATGTATACAGTAATATGATATAACTGGCAGGTTTCAGGGAACTTTTTAATTGGTTCCTTTCGCTGAACAATGTATAGTCCCAGCCGTCATGTAAAAAGAGTGAATCTGCCTATCAGCCGATGACACAAGAGCAAACAGCCAGTCTGAGGTTCTTGAGAGGGAAAAAGATACAACATCCTTTAAGAGAAACATCACACATCAGCAGCACTCGTGTTTTCATTCAATTTGGACAACAGCGGCTGCCATGTTGAAGGACGCTGAAACGTATTAATTTATCAGAGCTGTATTTGTCAGTCAATGACAGTGGAAGAGGTCTACAGTGAAAGCTGAATGGTTCGGTGATTTTAAGATGCAAACAAGAAAATACAATTTCTGGTTATAGATTCTCTCTGTTGCTGGCCAGCCAGTGAGAATGAATTTTTGTCCCTCCTGTTCTGCTCTCATTCCTGCTGCTGCTGCCAGTCTGACAACAGAGGGACAGCACAGTGTAATGAGCAGGATTACCAAGGGAGACTGGCAGGAATAGTATGGTATCAAAGGGAATCCAGTCAGTGAGCGATATTCAGACAGCTCTCTCGTTCTTTTATTCATTGCCTGTGCGCCCAGAGTGACTCAGCTCACTCTCCTGCTGTCAAACCCTGTCATTATCCATTAGTGTGTTTCTGCCTCGCTGGGGACCGCCCACTGCTCCCGCCGCCATGTGTGTGTAAGTGTGTGTGCTTTATGAGCAGGTGCACATGCTTGTTGTGCTGTGCACGCTCTTGGACATACAGTATGTTTGTCTTTATCTTTGTGTACACACTTGAGATTGGTGTTTGCCCTTCAGGCTCCTGATGCTGTGACGATTTTCTGTCAGGATTGTTGTCCCTCTGGTGGTAATGCCTTGTTAAGCACCGTGAGTTTGGTACGCAGTAACAAAGCCTCCATCAGGACTATTCAAACAGATGGGGAAGATAGATCACACTGGGCTTTGGCAGGATAGCATGTGCACATGTATGTGATTATTTGCAGCTGGTAGCAACTGCTTCATTGCAGTTGTTTTTGTGTTGTCTCTGCATTTGCATCTTGTAAAATGATTCTTTCCTTGTTTATTTTGTGTAAAAAATGCTTACGGACATTTCTTTCCCTGGTGGAACCTCATCATTGAGCACTTTTAGCAGTAAAACTGGCGACTAAACCATATATATTGAGCACTTTTTTTCCCTATAGATTTTTCAAACGTGAATGCTCAAAAAACACAATGGATAGATTGCCAACTGAACCCTGACTCAATTGTCCTCATTACATATTTTAACAAGGTTATTTCCAGAGAAGTTCTAGGAGAAGTAGAGTAAAGCATAACCCTCACAACTCTTTACTATACAACATTTGATACAAATATTTAACAAGACTCATGAGTTTAAGGTGTGATCAGATGGAGACGTATTTGAGTAAATTTTGTAGGAAAGCAGCAACTCTGACCCAAGGACACTTTATGACATCCTAATGTGAAACTTGAATGACTACAAGAGGACCAAGATCAAAATCATGAAACTCCAAATATTTCTCCTGGCTCTGTACTCATGGTGTTTTTACTTCTTTATGTTTTATTTTCGGAAAAAGATTGAAATATTAATCAACGGATCAAAATTAGGGATGTTGTATAGTGACTAATTTGCTAGTCTTTTAAATGGTTATTTGAATAAACTGACTCCTCTATAGATTATGAAACACAAAAAAAAACTGTCACAATTGAGCACAATTTCCTTAACATGACTAAACATGGGATCAAAGTCTGAAGGTAAAATATTTAAAATTGGTTTGCTGAGTATGGTTAACATTAGCAGAGCCAGCACTAAAGGCCTTTGGAGCTCCTTACAGGACATGCCTGTGCTGATTACCTATGTTGTGATCGAGTGTTTATATGTGGTTTTATAATTTCTAGATGATAACACTGTCAAGCGTGCCACGACTTGTTATCCGTCATCTGTGCTGATTTATATCCAGGTAGTAGCAATATAGCATTATGGGTGTGACATTTAAATGGACTCACAGCACTGGATAGTGGTTGGTAGAAGGGTTACAGCGAAGACACAACTTATGAATGGAATTTCAAGCCTGCAGTAATAAAAACAATAATAATTGGTTTAATTGGCTAGAAATTCTAGTGCTGAGCAGGGAGGGTGACAACGTTTACCTATAGTCCAAATGCAAGCTAACTGGACAAACTATGTACATCACACAAATATCTGTTAAAGTTTGCAATCATGACCTACAATAGACTATGTCAAACCACTCAATATAAGGCTTATCATGGTTATAACTTGATTAAAAACAATGATAATGGTTAAGTTTCGACTCAATGATCAAGCTTAGCAATCATCAATGTAATTACTTGAATATGGTAATTTCCCACACAGTCTTAATTTGTCTCCAAAATCTGCACTCATTTAATTTGTATCAACTTCTAACATTTCATATGGTGGTCCAATTTTCAAGGAGAGTAAATAGATCACAGTAAATGATAGAAGATCTGGAGTTGAATGACTTCTGAGCTCATTTAGGGATTGAGCTGAATGTACATGGCAAAATACTTCCTTAATAGGGCAGAGATGTTCAATGTTTGAAACTCATCATCTGCTCAGTTGGTCCAGCAGTCACTTAAAGGATGTGCATTCAGCAGACAGTAATTTTAAATAGGGAAACGCATTCAGAGTGAAAAGGAGCAGGTGAATATTCACTTGTCATGTTGTCTCCTTTGAAAGAAATTCTATCAACCAAGTAAACAAGAAAAGCATTATGCACTGACAGGCCCTATCCCAACGGGATGTTTTCATTTGCGAACACCAATAGTCCCTCTATTCATTTGCAGGTAGAAAATGTCAAATCATTCAAGAAAATACACCAAAGCCCTTTTGAATTTATCTGCAAGAGGCCTGCCAAGCAGCGCTTCTTTCACTAAAGGCTCAGCTTTTAGGGGTAGTCGTATACTCTGTCATCTCTATCTGGAGAACTGAGGCAAATCACTGCTTTTTACCCATATTCTACACACCTCAAAATATATACAAGGCCAGTTTGTTGAAATTGCTCCAGCTGTGTACAACCAAAAGTCCCCGTAGTAGAAAAATAAAAGCGCAATTTTCAGCAAAATCTGACTCATCAGGAAAGTACCCAGGAGAATTACAGTTTTGCCAAGTTATAAGGGCCATTGCTCATTTTTGAAGCTACCCATCTCTGGAGTGAGTATATGATAGTACAGTATGTATGATCAGGTTAAGAAGGCTGGGCTATAGGCTCTGCCCCTTTTCTCTTCACTCAGCTGTGTTCCCTTAGGGGGGGACAGGGGGACGACTGATCTAGAACAGCCAGGCTGGTAGAGATCCAGATAAGATGGACAGAAAGAAAGGGAGGGATGTGTGCATTGGTGCATGTGTGCATGCGTGACTGAGGGTGGGAGGGCGAACATATACAGAGAGTGAGAGGTAAATCAGATGAAAGAAAGACAGAAAAGAAGCGAAGCGAGAGACAGGGGCGGGCAGGGAAATACAGACCAATATATTGAGAGGGAGAAGAGGGAGAGGTGTGATGGAAAGAAAACAAAAAAGCTTGAACAAAAGGGAGGAAGGAGAGGCAGAGGGAGTAAGACTTAGAGGTAATGGTTGACAAAGACAGAGGGATGGACAAATAGAACAAGAGAGTGAGAGAGTAAAAGAAAAACAGCACACATGAATGAAGCGAGTATGTTTCATGCCAGCAGTGAATTCCTTCAGGCTGTGTGTCAGCTGTGTCCACCTGAGGGCAACTTCCTTTCAGGCCATCTGTAACACAGCCTCAACCCGAGCCAACACAACTGTGCTGTTAGTACGTTTTTTAGGTGCATGTGGTGTGAAAGTTAACATTTAAGTAAGTACACTCCTTCCAGTGGCTCTAAAGTTGTCTTTTCAAAATGCTGTGTTTCCAAAACTTTCCACATTGTCACAGTGAAGTCCAAAATCACCTGTGTTTTGATGAGATTGAAGATTTGTTACATTTTGTAGCTTTACTCTATAAGGAACTACCAGTAAGCAAGGCTCAGAATGCTGCTGAAGGTCAGTTAATACTTTATCTGTTTCTACCATGACCTTGAATTATAATAACAGAGTTGGTGAATTGCAAATGTCTCCCAAAACACAAAAGGAATAGGCTTGGCAGACAAACTTAAATGGTTTGATTCCCAAGGCCTCTATACTGACTCTTTCTCACAGTCTTCAGTGATTCTTACAGTCTTCAAAGGCACCAGACTGTGTCTGCATGATACACAACAGGGTATTATCTTCTTTTATCTCCATGCTTTCTTATTAATCACTCGGCTGTGTCAAACACTTGATTGTGATTGGTTAAAACACCATACCGAATGTAATTAATTCTGAATAGCGAGAGCAACACTAGGGACAACCTGATTGCACACGTCATACATAAAGGAGTTTGGCACTTTTATAAAGTTTATTATTTCCCCTCTTCCTGTTAAAAATGTGGCAAAAAAGTTAGATTTTGATAGCGTCAAAATATTTTTAAATAATGCTCTCAGATTATTTGGAGAACACAACGTTTTAGATTCCAGTATAAAGGCTGTCTGGTTGGCTACAGAGAAAAGAAGAGAGGGAAAAACAGTGCAGAAACTAACAAGGGATCTTAAATACACAAGGAGCTGAATGAAAGAGACATTGACTGAATTAAAGAAAACAGACGCAAAGTAAATACAAAGTGCTACATGGTATGGGCTTAAAGCTTTGTCAGTGTTACAGGACTGGTTGAGTGAAAAGAAAATGCCAACAGATAAGTCATGGAGAAGAAAGCCAGATGCAGACACTGCTGTTATTTTCTGCATTGGTGAAGAATTCCAATTGAAAAACATTTAACTTTTGACTCTACTGTGAATTAAATTGTTAAGTAGGCTAATAAGATTACCATTTTCAAGGCAACTGTCAAATCTGAGTGGTTATCTTTTTAGCTGCATCAATAAATATATATTTTTTAAATTAATAGAATCATTTTAAATCAACACTTAGCATCAAGTCTTCTGTATATTTAGTTGTTGGCCAGGTAATAAGTGGGATAATGTGTAATGAGCGGGTGGTCATGTGAAATAGATTCCCTTCAGGGTGGACATGACTGAGGTGAAAAGCGGAGACAGGTTAGTTATCTAACAATAATGATTCCAGTGTGAATCCATTGGCCCTCATTGATAGATGTTTAAAGAAACTACTCAACCACATAGAGAGCCAAGAAAGTCTGCTCAGGATTGGAGTCAGGGATGATGGATCCCATTGGACTGGAGATTGAGACCCTTGTGAAATTGAAACTAAAAGGACCCTTATTTAAGCAACCAACACAGCTGTCAAAGCTTTCCAAACCTTTACCAAACTAACCGAATAGGGAACTCTGACTTTTGAGACAAACAGAAAATACAGCCTGGTATCCTGTTGTGTCTTGTGTTTGGTGATCATCCATCCTTCCATCCTAACTTAATCACTCTTACTACATCAGATTTCCTCTTATGCTTTAACTACAGATTTTCCTCCTGATTTTTTTTCATAATGTGCACATTGCTTGTACAAAGATTAGTTTATACCAGCATCTCAGATCAACATTGAAAAAGATAAAACTCACAGAACCAATCAGCAAGTTTGACATTGAGGCACTCCTCATCCAATTGTTTCAAGTGGGAAAGGAGTGGATCCAGCTGTTAGCAGTTTGCTGAAGATGTGACTCTGCAGAAGTGTGCATTAAACATTGTCCTCACAGCTTGAACCATTTGCATTTAGTGGAGTCTGAGAAAGATTTTTATGCGGGAGGTGAAGAAGAAGAAGGGGACTGAATGGCAAACTAAAATAATTCCCATGAATATTTAAGAAGTTGTGATTGATTAGATAAGAATCTGATTAAAACTAATTTCATATAAACAATGGCATTAAAGTTTAAAGACAAGGAAACATGAGGCAGAGGAGGTGAAATGATTTTACACTCAGACTTTTTAACTGCAGAGTGAATATATAGAAATCTGAGTCAGTACATCTGAATGAACACAAGAGTATGCATATTCTTGTTGGCAATTCATGCAATGCTAATTAAGAATCATTTTAATATATTCAGTTGTTAATACTTATCTAGCAACTTTGCTAGAGCCACCCACACATGTTTATTTTATACAGAAAAAAAAAATAGCTAGAGATTTTCATACCATTTACTCCAAGATGCAAAACAAGACAACTTAGCCCTCTACTCCCTCAGCAGCCTTTGCCGCCAAACTCTGTATGCTCAGTGCGTACGCTGTTGTGAGCTAGGCGTCACTATATATATTAAGTCAAGTAGCCAGTACCACTGCTATGTGCAGAAAACTGAGACATAATGCTCTTCATTGGTAATTCCCTATAGTGAGCAGTTGAATTGTTGCTGCATAGAGGGTGTAAGTAAGGATATGCAGGCTGAAGGCAGTCAGAATGAGCAGATGTAAGGGTGAGAGAGTGATTTACTGAAAGTGGAGTGTGGACTGTACTATAAAATGAATCATGACACAAAAAAACAGCCTTGTTATTTTGTCTGACACAGTTTAGTTTAAGTGCCTCAGAGTCAAAGGGAGAGAATCAACTTGAAAGCACAATTGCACATAGGGAAAACCGACTGCCCTGCAATTGCCTTCACTATCTTATTGTTAGCGTCCATCTCTCATTTGAATCTTCTGGAAATCTGGTTTGAAGTGGTAAAAAGAAAGTGAGGAGTCTCTTCAGGCATCAACAAAAATCTGAATGAATAAAATCCATTTCTATGTCAGAAAACTTGGTTAAAAACCACTTATTTAGCTGTTTAGACCATTCACCCAGACTATGTGACAGACCACTTTTTGAATTATTTTGATGGAAATAATCATGGATCATCTTTACAGCAATAGCACAATAGACAGTTTAATTCGCAGCCCTCGTACTGTGTGTTTGAGATGTCTAAATCAGACTCAAGGATGCAGGAGAAGTTCTGCCGCCTCAAAAGGTTTTTGCTTCAAATGGTGACTGAATGGTGAACTAAAGAATAATTTGCAATCTATATTATAGTTTACAGTTGGCATTCACATGCAAGCCGGGATGGTCTACCTGTTCTCAGAAACATAAATGCAATGTTAGTGATGGCTCTGTGGCATTGACTTCCCCTATAACCCTCACCCATGGTCATGAGTTTCAGGTAGTGACTGATAGATGACTTTGTGGGTTCAGGCGGCTGAAATTAGTTTCCTGGAATGACCATGTAGATGTTAAAGAGACAATAATAATAATAATAATAATAATAATAATAATATCTGTATTTGTATAGCACTTTACGATACAAGTAACAAAGTGCTTCACAAGAACAATAAAAACACGATAAAAGCAAATGAGAGGTAAACGTTAAATAGTAAAATAAATTGACAAAATAAAAGCTTTACGATAAAAGTTTGTCTTGATTAGTGAAATAAAATGAGGGACTGACTCTGCAAGTCTTATTTCCCCTGTCAGGCTGTTCCACAGTCGGGGGCTCTGACAGCAAAGGTCCTGTCACCTTTAGTTTTTAGTTTAGACTGTGGTAGGGCTGAACAATTTTGGAAAAATAATCTATTGCGATTATTTTCCTTAATATTGCGATTGCGATTTAATATGCAATTATTTTTCAAGGTCCTCTTCTCATGTATTTTTCAACCAACACAAGCAATAAATCAATCTGTATTATGATAAACAATATCATATGTATTATACACAAACAGTTCTTTCTCATAGGCTAGGCTTATGTCAAGATAAAGGCAAATGAAGCATGAATTAATATGAAAGATGGTTTATTTATCTGCTTGAATTACTTGTAAACTTACTAAATACTTTGGCTTGCAGTCTTGTAAGCGTTCACCACAACTACTTAAAAAATTCTGCCAAACAAGTGTTTTAAGTTTAAATCATGTTTCGACGTAAATCAGCTAACCGAAGGTGTTGCGCACAGCGGAGACGATCAGCTGGGGGCTGCGGCTGAGTGACAGGTCTCTTTTTTTCTCCACTGCCGGACTGAGTATGACCCGGTTGCGTTCCTGGCTGACACCTAACCATGTAAACATGCTATTTTTTCTCAATAAGAACGAGTAGAAAGAAAACTAGGCACTGTGAGTCTGAAATATGATTATGTTCAGTTGTCCTGTTGCAGTAAATCCACATGTTGTCTGGGTCCTCACTGACTCTGCGCATGTTGATATTCAACGTGTTGATTATTTTGTACGCCTTAATATGATCGGTTCTTCTGCTGAGGCCATTTTTAAAGACGTCATGTTGTGCTTTAAACGTGATTTAAGTGTCTTAAAAAAAACAACAGGGAGCCAGTGTAGGGATGCTTAAATTGGGTTGATGTCGGATTTTTTTTTGTTCTAGTTAAAGGCCCTGGGATGGAGCCATGGGGAACTCCACTTTAAGTTTTTGTCTGTTTAGATGTGAAGTTACCTCTGGACACAAAGTAGTCCCTGTCATTTAGCTAAGATTTAAACCAGGTGGGTAATGTGCCACAGAAAGTGTCATCCTGGTTTCTGGTTGGTTGAGTCACATATGGTGATCAAGTGTGATCAATGCAGCACTGAGATATTGTAGTATATGACTAAAATTCTGTCACTGTCTGGTCAAATGTGTACTGATCAAAAATATGATTGTTAAAAATCAAAGCAGTTGTTCAGTGACAAGAAATGTTTAAACTGTTGAAAAACTGCTTTTTCAATTATCTTAGAAGTGGTAGGATTGATATGTACTTAAAATTGTTTTATCAGGGACTTTTTTAGGCAGTGACTGCTTTTTTCAGGGCTCAGAATATTTAGGCAGCAGGAGAAGGGATTGAGGTGTTGCTAAATTTCCTTCAGGTTTTAATGGTCGATGGGAGAAAATTGTGTCATGATGTTTAAATAAGTTAAATATCCCAAACCTGAGATGGTGGTACTAAGTGCTTGTAAGTAGTGCACAATCCCACTGCATGCTCAAAAATCTTTGGTTGAAATAATGTAGCTTCCCCCACCACTGTTATAAAGCTGCTGAGTGTTTGATTTTACTGACCTAAAACTTAAACTTATCTTGCTTTTGCACTCACCGCATCAGCTCCTGCAATGCAGAAGTGAGAGCAGTTGTTCCCTCTCCCTGCTGTGGCCACTTGCCTCTATAACTTTGTCTTGTTCTCTCATTGTGTAACGTGTTGTGTTATTGGACTGTGCTGTTTGGTCTGTCCTCAGCGGGTTGATGGACCTAGAGCTCTGATGTTGCATGGAAAGCAGGTTGGACTGATGAGCTGAGCAGGGGTTTGGCTGGTGGTGCGTTACAAGCACGCTTGCTCTATGGGAGATCTCTGTTATTGAATAGGCCTCACTTTGAACTCAGTGCCTCTCTCAGTGGCTGACAATGGACACTTCAGTGTGCTGACAGTCGGCAACCAAGGCAGACATCCCAAATGAAGAAGGGGAAGATACTCGGACAGATATGGTGAGAAATGTGAGGATAATGCAGGAAAGAAAATGACACCCACGGGCAGAGTGACAGAAACACAGATAACAAGAAAGGGAGAGAGAGAGAGTGAGAGAGAGAGAGAGAGAGAGAGAGAGAGAGAGAGAGAGAGAGAGAGAGAGAGAGAGAGAGAGAGAGAGAGAGAGAGAGAGAGAGAGAGAGAGAGAGAGGGAGAGAGGGAGAAAGCAGAACACCAGCAGAGTGCAACAGAACCAAATGTGACCCAAATATGACAATGCAATAAAACAGACAGAAAAGTCAGTAGACATGAGATGCTCCCAAGCCTCTCAGACTGTAATTATTCATGAAGGAGGTCAGTCATTCATAACAAGGAATACCTGCTAACCTCACACTGATCTGGTGTCAGAAGCACCTGTTCCTCCACTGTGTCTATTCATGTCTATGCATTATTCTCTTCTGTAGAGTTTTACTCATTCATTTTTAACATTTTTTTTTCCATGTTGAGAAAAAAAAATGCTCTTCTGTCTGTACCTTTTTTCTGACAGGAGCACATTTGGGATTTTCAAATCCGTCCCATAGATATTTCACTTTCTTTCTACTTATTTGAAACTTTAGTTCTATTTTAGGAAACATTTTTATTGCATCTTATATCAAAACAAATGAAAATCGGTCCTAATTTAACCAACGTTTTTTCATAGGCTAAAAATAATCATACTCAGCTGACAACACTAATCTGTTGTACTGCACCTTGTTTGCTAAATGGTTGGTCCCCCTGAAGATAGAAGAATAATACCAGAGAACATTTCCAGTTTTCAGCATTTCCTCAAAATTAATTTGGAACAGCCAATAAAGAGGATCTGAATCTAATTTACAGAAAGTTGTAATGCCTCATTTGTTTTGAAAATGTTAAGTGTAACTGTGTTTCCTAGAAGCTAAAAATGCATTCAAGATTAAGACTATCCTTTCCCCCCAGTTTTATTATTGTGGTTTCAGGTTGCAATGCTCTTTGACAACAATTTCCTTTTCTTTCTTCAAGCTTTCTAAAACCAAAAGCACTTGAAGAGAAGTTAAAAACAAGTATCCTTGTCTTTACACGGATAAATACTGGAACAGAATTGTGTCATGTTAGCATGTCCTGCTCAGTTTCGGAAGTTAGATCAAAACATCATATAGTAGGATATAACATATAACATCATATGTAGGACTGTGTTACAAAGATTCAAGAAGTTCTGCTCCTGGTACCAAGAAGTCACCAAAAACACACCTTTAGGCATAGGACCGCTGAAATGTTTATGTGTATCTGCAAATGTCTTACTTGAATCTAAGAAAAGAGCAGTGAAAATCAGTCAGATATGTGTAAAACACAATGGGCATATTGATTTATCAGACTAATACATGAAATGAACATAAATTCAGAGTTTTTCATTATGTCTCCTTAAGTGGATCTTTGAATAATTAAGATGCATTTTTGTTGCAGACCTCCTGAAAATGCAATCAAATCTGTATCTCTAGGGGCACCAGTTTGGCTTAATGTTAGGTCATGTATATGTCTTCCGAAAATAAATAGCAAAGCACCGACACATTTCCAAACAGACTTATACTGACACTCAGTGTCTCAGTGGGAGTTTCTTTCTCTGAATAATGACAACGGCTTTTTTCGCAGGCCTCCTGAAAAGTAAATTTTCACATACACGGGCTAGTCTGTGCCATGGTGGTTGCATTTTCCACTCTCAGCCTCTTACACCACATGACTTCCTTGCTCCCTATTCCCCACATTTCCTCTTTCTTGTTGATGTACAAGAAGTACAAGAGATGTACAAGAGATGTACTATTTAAAAAAGCCAATCCCCAAAAAAACTGCACATTTGGAAGAAAACTTGACTGAAAGTGTTTAAAAATTACATCAACCTTTAGATTTTGAAGATTAAAAACAGCACCTTCAAAGCCTTTTACACCCATTATTGTTCTAAGTTAAGTTGAGGTAAATTAAGTTCACAGATCAAATAAAATGTGCTAAGGTGATGTGCCCCTACAATACTTTTGAGACATGACACTGTGCTCCTAAACTGTGCATTAGTAAGCATCTCGTCATGCTATTTAAGCAATTATTATGTCCTTAGCATCAGTCTTATAGTGAGCGGTCTGCAGCTGCCGTCAGTGAACAACAGAGTGTAGGCGACATCAGCTTCCAGCAAAATGAGCTGTCAGTCAGGTGATTGACAGACCTGTAGGAGACTCACAGCGGCTGAAGCTAGAAGGAAACAACCGATTGCTCACGGAGAGGAGAGAGGAGGGGGGGGACCGCCCTCCCTGCCTTCCTGCTAATGATGGCGGCCCACAAACCCACATACCCAGATAGATCAGCCCCACATCCTGTCAGTGCAGCATTATTAATGACAGACTTTAAAACCCTTATTACAGCCTCAGCTTCAGGGTACGGCTGTCAGCTCAGGGGTTCAGCCTGGTTTGGATTGACCAGGTAATAAAAAAAGACACCACTAACCAAATCCGCCAGAAAATAATGCACCACATTAACACAAGACAGATAAAGAGGGAGTTTATAAAGGGAAAAGAGCGGCAGAGGCTGCACAAAGGCCTGTTTCCATAAGAAGAACGATGGCAGCCAAGTTCCAATAATGTCTGTCAGACAGCAGCAATGAACAGCTGAGATTATGAGCTGCTGTGATAATGTTATTCCCCATGGCCAATTTTATATTCAAAGGAACTTAAAGAGCTGAAGAATGACATGGATATAGACTTAATACCTGTCATTAATCTTCTCAATGACTCCAAGGAAAATGGGCGATTAATTCTATCAGGTCTTCACTACAGGAGAGTCCACAGAGGGAGATGGAGAGGGGAGAGCTAGAGGTGGACTGAAGCTGCTGAAAATATAACACCTGTTTACGCCTTGAAGTTATAAAAACCGCACCAATCCACAGGTCAGATTAAATGACTTGTGATGATGATCCAACAGCAAACATAACTCTGCTTGAGTTTTATAGTCTCATAGTTCAGCATTTTGATTTAACAGCCTGCAACTGCACTCTGCTACTTCACTCTACTCAAAGATCTAAAGTTCAGTGTACCTTACTGTATAGCATGTTAACAGTCTCACTTAGGGTGGTATATTATTTTAGTGCATGACAATCATGCACCAGTTGTGCAATGGCCATCACTCCCTCCCATTTGCTCTTGAATCTTGAATAATACCTCAATATCAGCCTTTGTGTTCATTCATGCAGCTTACTGACTTCTTCTTCTTGAGTGCAGTGAATGTGTGTGAAGAGATTATCTGTCTATCAAAGGATACTGTTCAGGTCATGATGTTTTGATGGTCTTGCTTTGTCTACCTCTCAAGCATCAGCTTAACAGCTACAATTCCCTCTTTACTTAAATCTTTTTTGAGTGCCTTTATTTCTTGTACAACAGAATTACCTTGTTGCTGAAATGTATTATACAATAAACCAACATTCCCTTTATTTCCCAGTCTCTAAATCCCAAATTTTATGTTTGAGCTTTATTTGCAATCAAATCTTCCTCTAATCAAACCAGTTAACATCCAGGCTGTCTTTGATGATGTTTTCTGAAATAAACCTGCAGCAGCGTTCAGTGAGGAGACGGGAAGTTTTAAGTGTTATTTGTGCTGGGTTGCACCCTTCATCCCCCATGGTGCAGTGCAGTAATTGCACCACCTGCCAGCATGGAGCGAGTGCCTCCTATTGAGTGTTTCCATCATTTTGAAGGTTATGGCACTTTGATGTAACAGGAGCTGCCCCATTTGAATATCTAATGCCATATCCTGAGTTAAAGGTGGCTCTCAGTAGACCTTATCAAACATTAAGTATGAAAACATTTACTACGATACATGAGACTGTTATAATCAAACCTAACAGGAACAAAAGCAGAGTGTGCCTCTTGAATGTGGTGAAAAAGGGCCTCCACTAAATAAAAAAAAATAATGGCTTTATATGCAGGTACAGAGCTTCTGTTGATATGAGATTTAGTGGAGTTATAGTTATAGATGTTTATCTGTCTGACCAATGGTAGAAGAGCTACTGTGTGCTTTTTTGCTGCAATAATGTCTTACAAGTGAACAGATCTTAAAAATTCACTGAAACTCTAGATTTAACCTCAAATGCTGAGAGGATGTTATAAAAGTTTTGAGACTGACCATAATTAAATCCAAAACCAAGTCCATCACAAACAGGTGCATCATGTCCATTCAGAATGGTGAAGTATTTGTGTTCTTTTGCCATCACAGTGGAAACCCTGCAGCAAAGACAGGCTCAGTAAAAGTAAAACTTAATGTAACCAAATAAGTCATGCAAACTTAGGAGAAACATCACAGCCAATTTTGATTAAATTATATTATTCAAATGAACTTTTGGGATTTTTTTTTTAAAGTAAAAACAACAAACTGTTCCAATAAATATGTTCCAGAAAAGATAATTTTCCTGATATATGTACAAACTGTGACTGTGGACAAGAGAATATGCTGCAAAGTGAGAGGAAGCCTTAGCAGCTGTGCTGTAATAGGAGCATCTCACACTTGTGTCCTCATCCTCACACTCTCAGAGCATGTGACAGTGTGTCAGTGGTAAAGTCACATTATACATCCACCCACAGCAAGAGGAGGCACGGCATCATCTTAACAAGCCAGAGTGTCTCCCATTGGTGCCTCTGTGATCCTGTCTGCAGTGCTGAGCAACGTGAACCCATTTGGCCTTCTAGTGGAGACCAAATATGAGCTAATTACTGCTGTTGCCATTACCTCACCCTCAGTGTGTTTAGAGTGCTGGTCTGTAGGGTCTGCTCCTGTCAAACAGAGGCCCAATAAACCACAACCAGGAAATATTAAGCTTTACTATACATCTGCTAATTAACCTTAATTGCTACTGAAACCCGGGAGACATCACTCATTACAGTGGCACAAACACCAGAGCTTAATTTGGATATTGCTACCCTGTGCCAAACTGCCCTTATTTGTCAGTTTTTCACATCTTAGTGCCAATTTTCTACACTTCTGAATGACTGCATAAGAGGAGGGACCTGTTCCTGGGAGACAGTACTCAGGGATGAGGTTTTAATGTTGAAAATGAAAGCAGTCAGAAGTTGTTTTGCCATGTAAGGTAGAGATTTAAAAGTAAAAAGTAAAAAAGAAAAAGCAGAGCACAAAGTTCTTGTAGCCTATCGAGGTGACTTTATCTCGGGTCTAATGATCTGTAATATTCTGGTGTTTGCCTCTGTTCCTGTTTTACATGCATTTTGATTTGGATTCATTAAGTGTGTTCAAAGTTTCCTCTGAAATTTCCTGCAGATCTTTGAGAAAAGTTTGTATCTGCAGTACATCCACAACTTTTGGCCCCATATTAAATTAATCTAAAAAAAAAGACTTTTATTCCTTAGGAGGCCGGGTTTGGACAGACTCTGAGATGATCAAAAGACACTGAACACACCATCAGCTTTTTTTCTCCCTCTCTTTTCACTTTGTCTGATGAAAAGTGAGACAGTTAATTTGAACATTGGCAAGCTGTCTCCAGGTTGATGGACAGCTTTTCATATCGGAGATTTTGAACAAAATGAATCACTTTATCTTTTTAGGAGGCAGCTGTGTGAGCTGTGGAAACTATCCTGATGTCTCCTGTGTCGCATTTTCATTACAGTCATTTAGTTGATGTGCTGGTTCAGACTAACTTGCAGTGAGCGAAGCAATAAAATAGGCTTCAACCCTATCATCATCAGTATCATAGCCCTGCGTGCCAGCACCAGAGCTCTGAGTGTGATAGAATCAGCCAGAAGGAGCTGTGTAGGAGGAGGGACAAGGGTGAGTGAGTGGAGGGTGATGACAGGGCAGGCTGTTGAGTTTTTAATGTTTCCATCCCTGTTTAAGTAGCAGCAAATGACAACCTGAAAGTACACGATAGACAACAGCGAGCAGGGAGCAGTGTGGGAGAAGTTGGAAAATGAAATACACAGCCAATCATATGCTGCAAAAACAGACAAATAGGCTACATGGTCAGTAAAGTTGTTAAAATCTGTGTTTGGAGTCATACGTATGTGAAGAATGATTCACGAGAACAAAATCTTAACATCTTAACATGTTAATAACTGTTACGTCAAACCCTTCTAGTGCTTAAAAATGCTAAAATTGGAGATGATAATATTTAGAACCATCTGATAATCAGGCCCAAAATTGACCTGATTACTATTCAGTGTGAACCCTGCTTTACAGCTCATATGAACATTTGGACATTGTTATATGTTCACAAAAAAACAAAGTCAATATATCACCTGTAATGATTTCTCTCAATTTTTCTGATGTATTGTTATTGTTAGCAGATAAACTATACTGTTGAGACTGAATTAAAATTTCTGAGTGTCAAGAGAGTGGTGTGTTTGTACTATGAAGAGCTACAGCAGTTAAAGTTCCACACAGAATTATAGCTAAATATGTTAGTGTGTGCAAGTGAAGCCCCTGCTGTGTCGCACAGGAAAACCTGCAGCTGAGCTGTATGTAGCCACATTTTCTACCTGATGTGAAATTGTATTAATATATGTACAAATATAGAATATTCATGCACTCTGACTTACATTTTTTTTGTTACTGTTCACTGAGTTTCTGTCACTTTGTACTTTTCAGTAATACAAGAGAAAGGGAGAATTGTTTTTTTAGGTAAATACCATGTGTATCCTTTTTTTACTGAAATAGGGTGAGTACTTCTACCCTTCGCCTACATGTAGTTATTTGTTCATTTTTTATGAAAATAAATGTCACCAAAGCCATCCCTGAGGAAACATCTGCATGTCACTTGTGATTGTTTTCCTGTTTTCAGGGTGTACCATGCGCTCTGATCCCTTTGGAGAAATGCTGACATGCATGTCTGTGTCAGGGAAATATGCAAGGAAACAAATTTACAAATAACACTGTGTGCACTTTGGTGATTGAATTTCTCTACATCAAAGAACGCAATAAAGATCAGTCAGGGTGATGCCAATATGAGCATCACAGCCCTTTCAGAGTCCATATCCTGCAGCTCCGAGTGCTGGAAAAGGTCAGCTCTGTTTTCACTGGAGGCGGAGGAGCTGGATTGACTCCAAAGCAACTGGTGTGGAGAGAGCTGGTGGAGGGGCTTCTAATCCTGACCTGGCAGCAACACCCGCTGTGTGGGTGCTTCTTACAATCTCTGGTCATCTTTCTTTCACTTTAAAACTTCTCAGTTTGCTTCTCCTCTAAGCTCTGATGCTGTTTTATATGCACACGTGCACACTCACACAAAGGAGGCCATCTGTTACAGGATGAATCAGTGGAGCAGTAATCCCAAATTCACCTCCTCCCTCTGTAGTCATCTTAGTCTGAATTCTTGGAAAATCATTCATATCAAATTGATAAAGGAGAGAAAGGCAAGACAGAATGAAAGGAAGAATGATGTGAATTTCACTATCCTCATGGGTGTGGCTGATGGGCCTCTGGGCAACACTGACATTTCACCACAGAAGTGGATTCACACAGCTGATATGAAGGAGTTTTAAGAAGGGGAGTATATTGTGCTATAGCAGGATAAATGCCACTGGCTGCTGTTCCCTTATTTCCTCTTATGCAGGGCTGAAAAAGCCTTCAAATATTCATAAACATGACCATCAATAAAGGAAAGCTGCTGTGGTTGTCTCACCACCTCACAGGGCTCTAATGGCCGGGAGGCTGAGAGGCAGAAAGGTCTGTGTTGGGGCCAGGGCTGCATTACGTGATGCCACCTCTCCCACAATATTGCAACATGTTTTCACTCCCAGCTCCTCAAATAGGACAGCTTGTTCTGTGGCCCAAAGCTTCAAGATGTGATGATGTAGGCACCACTCCACCATCATTAGGCATGTGCAGCGCTCCACAGTAAAGTTAAAAATCATGACAATTCAACATTAGATTGAACTTAAAAACAAAGTCGCCCTGTTAGTAAAGACAAAAAAGATACATGCTGCTAAATTACCAAAATAAAGCTTACCAATGAAAATGTCACATATTTTTCTTTAGACTATATTTAATAAGAATATTATAATGGTTTGTGTTTCAGGGATTTGCCAACAGTAGTGGCATCTACCTCATTCATGTTTAACAGTGTGTCAAAGCCCCGACATGTAGGTAAGCCGAATGAGAACAGAACTGTCAACTGAGAAACTCCCTACGGAGGGAGACATCATCCCTCATTAGCTCAGCTTACTGATTAAGAATGCTGCAGAAAACTAACATCTATGCCACAACATCAACAGGCGGATGTGAAAAGGGCTGGACTCCTTTCTGTGGATGGATTTGATATGAAGCGTGTGATCAGGCTGTTCCTGATGTTGCTTTTGCTGTTGAGAGTGAATCACTGTTGTTATGGAGTTTTGAACAACCAAAATTAAGCGGTTAACACAGCTGGGTAAGAAATGTACTTAACAGTGTCTGTTTCATAACCTACCAGAATAAATATTACTTGGCAAGCACTTAAAGAAATGTAAATGTGTGAGGGAAGAAACTGTAAATGTTTTTCATGAAAGTCATAACCAAAAGAAAATAAAAGTTAATGCAAAATCAATGGAACAATCAAGGTTTCAGTGGTCACTCATGAAAAAGTGCAGAATTTGATTTAAACTGAAATTAAAGACAAGCTCTGAAATGAAGTCAATATTTAATCAAATTTTCACATGAAAATTAAACCCCTGTCTCCAGAATGAATGTCCTGTGTTTCTCTAAATGAGGAACCCACGGGGTCACATTTTGACCAAGCTGCTGTATCTGAGGAATTGGGAGGGAGAATGGGCTGAGGACTCAGAAGCAAATTGATACCTCAATTGACTTCTCAATGATTGTTAGGATTCACTCTCAGATGTGAGTGTTGGCTTTGTAACTTAAAAGGTGAAAGGGTGCATCCCATGGTTCCATCTTTAGGTCTATCAGAACTACACTTATTGTTGCTGACTTCACAGAGAGTGAATTTGACTCAGCAGCAGGTGTTTATGTTTCATAACATAACACCTGCAAAATGTTTCGCAAAGGAAAATCTTGAGCTGAGCAAAGGCTGAGCTACACTTTTGGTGATATCTCATTTTCAAACCACTTATTTTTTCACATTAAGCATATAATTACAACATTAATGCAGCTACAGGCATGCATTTGTAATTACCCCTTAGATAATTGAAGGCCTAAATGTTTTCATTCTCCTGCAAAAAGAAATGGAATTTTCTACTGAACATGGCCATGGTGCAGAAAATTAGACATTAATACCAGGATATTAGAGTGGAATTGAATTTCACAGGAAAAAAGTAGAAAGTTATATGCCGTCGCTATCTGGGTTACGCCTGTCAAAACCTGATGAAAGGCCGGAAGTTTAAGGATTCACCAAAGAGAATCTGGCTTTTTTAAGAAATGAATTCTCTGCACATGTGGGTTTTTAATGAAACTACTGAGAGCAAATATTAGTAATAGACTGAAAGTGATTTTGCACATTCATGGGTGTGCATGTGCTAGTGTCTATGTACATTGCCTATTTTTCCATATATGCATGCATGCATATGCTGAACTGTCAAAAGGACCCATGCTGAGGGTCCCATGTGGGAGAAACCCCCACTCAGCTCTGCTTCATTAACTCCCTGTCATGACAAAACCAACAGAAGATCTGATATAGACAATACTGTTAAGAGCTCCTGGGTTACTCCAATAGCATGCAATTTATTTGACATTGCAGCTAATCTGAATACTCCATCTTATTCCACCGTGTTATCTGATAAAGCACTGCATCTGTTCTCAGCTGCGGTGTGTTAACGGATAGTGCACACGATAAATCGCCACCCCCCACCCCCCATCCCCCTGCAAGCGGGAGATGGATTATAGTGCTTTCATGGGGAGAAAATCACCTACATTAGCAAAACGAAAGGCCACCATCATATACAATAAACCTAACCCACCCATAAAAAAGAGAGCTGATTCCATAGAGAGCTGTGAGTGTTAAAGAGAGAGCATTAGAGACAACAGGAGGAGTAAGAGAGTTCATCTGTTAGTCCCAAAAGAAGAGGAAAACAATCCTCTTAACTAAATGTTCCCTGTGAAGTTCAGAGTAGATGCTGAGAGGTATAAAAAAATATATTTTCGCATGGCTGAGCTCAAATTAGATATTTCTGATTAAATTGTAGTAACTGTAATTAAATGTATTAAAAAACCATGTCAATTAAAAAAATCAAAAGCAAAGCAATGTGATTACATTTATTAGATTTGATAGAAGATAATTTGATTTAAATCCAGCTCTTTTAATGAAACCAGAGCTTCCTCTTTTCATCAGCAATTTCTACCCTAAACCTCGTATTATATAAACGGCAAAATTGCCATTTATTGCGCAGGCAAGCACAGCAGGGGTGAAAGTAACCAAATTAAGGGATAAATTTAGAGACAAGGAAATTGGTGTTAATTTAATAAGGTGTGATGAAACTGCATGCAAAGTACGAGAGATTGATACAGTGTCAGGCTCAGTGATTGATTCAAAGGCGATTAAAGCCCGGAACTGGTGATATCAGCCTTTTGAATATTGCTCAAACTGCAGAAGTACCGTCATAACAGTCCTGAGGTTTTGCTGTTTGTTGTCGCACCTGTAGACTTTGTTGCAGCTACCTTTTGTGTGAGCAGAATTTGATCGCAGGTCTAACAGAGTGTGGACAGCACAGTTCTGTCTGTTCATCCTCAGGTTGAGACTAAGGCTGAGATGGATGTGTTTGTACATCAAAATGTTGTCTGCTGTTGATAATGAAGGTTAGGGATCAGATTATGGAAAACAAACAAATCTGTTAGGACAGAGGATCCTTTGCAAACAGATGTTGTTTCTGTGTAAATATGTGTATTTGTATTTTAGCAGTCTGAACAACAGCCTGATTTTCTGCGCATGCTCGTACTTTTTTTGTGTTTATGGCGTGTGTGTGTGTGTGTGTGTGTGTGTGTGTGTGTGTGTGTGTGTGTGTGTGTGTGTGTCGTGCAGGCCTGTGTGTGAGTTTGGCTGTGCTGTCTGAGAGGTAAAGCCTGTGTTATTGGGCAGCAGCCCCGCAGCTCTCAGTTCAGTATGTGTGTGTGTATACAGTCAGAGCAGAGGGACAGACAGAGATTGCCACCACCTGCGGCTCAGCTGGGAGCTGCTGCAAAGAATGAGGGCCGAGAAAAAAGAGTCTAGGAGACGCAGGGCCGGAGAGGAGGAGAGAAGAGGGAGGTGAAAGAGGAGTATATAATTACATGGCAGAGCAGAAGCTCATCTCTGGGTACTTCGGGATCCTCCTTCCTGTTTTCTACTGGGGCATGCCACACACACACACACACACGCACACGCCCACGCACACGCCCACGCAAACGCACACACACACGTACACTACCCTCTCCACCCCCTTTATGTCTTCATCTGGGAGAAAACAATCCATCAGACAAAGGTCAGTATACCCCCACCTCACCACACCAGGTACACACACACACACACACACACACACACACACACACACACACACACACACACACACACACACACACACACACACACACACACACACACACACACACACACACACACACACACACACACACACTTTAAAGAAGGAGTAGGAGAATGTGCTTATAAGACTGTAAAACACTAAAAGCTGGAGGCATGTCACAAATGAACATGGATTTCTGTTCGAGCGTTTACATTTGTGTTTATGTCTAAGTTACACACCTGACGTGTGTGGTGCATTTTCTGTTAAATATCAAATCATTACATTTTTATAAAACATATGATTGATGATGTTGAAACCAAACAAGTTTCAATGCTGCTGACTCAGTCACAACTGCTAAACTAAAAACCCTAAAAACCTCAGCAGATTGATGAATCACTTTTTACTCTGTGGAGCTTTCTTATTGATGCTATCAGATGAAGTACTCTCAGATAATGTCATTTCAGCTGTCCTTAGAATGAGCAGCTGTCATTACCCTCTTATCTACTTTCCTCCACAAGTCGGCAATGGGTAAGCTGCCGCTGAGTGCAGACCGGGCCAGAATTCTCTTCTTTATTGGGTTACTTCGAAAACTTTTTCTAGTAATATTTTGGGCAGGACCTTTGGCACAGGTGGTATCAGAAAGGATTTGTGACCATGCCATTAAGTCACGCAAAATAAAAACAATACAATAAAGTTGATTTATCACAATGTTTGCTTTCACCTTTCTTGATTTTTGAAACTTGAATTGGTAATATCTTACAGAGATAGTGAATCCATATGTCTACATCTCAATCCTGGTTTGCAAGTCATCATATTTAGAATCTGCCAATTACTGGTAACTGTACCCTTAAGCATAGCCTTTTTTGTAATCTATTTTACTGTAAATGGGACAATTATTCACAAAAAAAAACTTCATTAATGGCTTGGTTGATCAAACATCTGTGAAACGCTTTACTTAATAAACTCTCTAACATATCGCCAAACTAGAATAAAAACACATAGAATTTGAGATAGAATTATTCAAGCTATAGAAATCTGAAAATGTAAATTATTAAACTGACATGGCCTGACAGCTGGTTGTCTTTTGTCATGACGTGTGCAGAAAAGAATCATCGATGAAAATGACAAAGGACATTTCAATATTGTATTAGAACATATTTTTAATGGAGTCTTTATCAATCATGTATTTTAGCTCATTGACCCCATTAATCATCACATTTTTTTGTTGAAATTAACCCTGACGGAAGCACAGATGTTTCTAGAAATGTTCAACAAAGTCTGAAGCCAGTGGACAGAATGAGTGCACCTACTCTGTATGCCTGTGTTCAGAGTGCCAGTGTCACTCACTTAAAGCCTGCAAATGAGACAGATAACATAACATGTTTAAATAGAGTCACCAGTAAAAAGAAGGCATTCGTGAAAGGTTACTGACTGTCTAAGATAACAGAGCTGACAGAAATAACCCATTAAACCCAGAAGTGATTGGTAGATAACTGACAGAGGGAGCAATGGGAAAGATGAGCTGTAATCGACCTTCTTGGTGTTGGTGTTTGTCTTAGACACAGACCCGCCTGCGGGCCTGTCCGGGCACGCTCTGATCTAACTCCAGCTTTCAACGCCTGTCATGGTGCGGCTGCACTGGACTGACCAATCGATGGATGCTATCCTGCTCGACAAATGAAGTGAGAGTCTGCTGATTCCTTGTCATGGAAAAGAAACTGGTACTGTTTGTGTGAGACTTCCTAAAGCTATGCACCTGCAGTTCATCAGGATATCAACAGGAGGATGCAGGAGAACGAAACAAAGAGACACAAAGGCTCAGGATACAAACATAACAATCAAATATGGTTAATAGCTCGTAAATAATTGGTTTGCAATGATCGAAAAAATACTAAATTCCTTTAACAAATAAATTGACACAAAAATCTTTGATAAAGGGTAAAATCTTTTCTTTAAAATTTTACTCAGCAGAAGTATAACTAATTCAGTTGCCGAACTTTAATTAAGAAAATGTTCTCAAAATCTTATGATTTAGACTTTTAGACTTTTTGCAAGTTGGGACAGCTATACTTATTTTTTTACACCATATTTAGAGTTTAAGAGTTTAATCTACTCTTAAGGTTTTTAGAAATTTTATCTGTAAGTGCTTTACAAGTATTTTGTTTTATTTTCATTTTTTGGGACAAGACAGCTGAACATTAAAGTCAAGATTCATTGAAAAGTACCCTACCAGTCAAAAGTTTGGAAACACCTTCTCATTCAACTTTTTTATTTTATTTTAATTATTTTAAACACTCTAGATTAATAATCATAACTATTAAAGAATATATGTGGAATTATTTAATTAAGAAAAAAATCTTAAACAAACCAGAATATGTTTTATATTTTAGATTCTGTAAAGTTGCCCCCTTTTTCCTTCATGACAGCTTTGCACACTCTTGGTATTCTCCCAGTCTGCTTCATGAAGTGGTCTCCTGGATTGGTTTCTAATTAACTTGAGCCTTGTCAATAGTTAATTTGTGGAATTACTTGCCTTCTTAATGTGTTTGAGACCATCAGTTGCGTTGTTCAGAGGTAGGGTTAGTACACAATGGATAGCCCTATTTGACTACTGTTGTAATCCATATTATGGTAAAACCAGATTATTTCATAGTTTTTATGTCTTCAGTATTAATCTACAATGTCGAAAATAATTAAAATAAATGAAACCCTTTGAATGAGAAGGTGTGTCCAAACTTTTGACTGGTAGTGTATGTATCAGGGAGGAGTCATAATGTATTTTTAATGTAGGTACATGTCTACTGGGGTTAAATAAAAACCATCAAAAATATAAAATTTCCATATCAGCACTTCCTGAATTATTTCATTCTGTGCAGCTGCTTGGCAAATGAAAGACCACAACATATAATATCTTTCTTCCATGAATATGTGATACCAGAATATGATCAAGTGCTGGAATATTATCCACATTTAGGGTTAGAGTTATGCTGTTATTTGTGTACAGTAATAAAAAAAATGCTCTCTACAATCTCATACAATTTCACTTATACTGATGACTCAGACTTGTGCATTGACTGAACTAACACCCAGTTTATTTGGTTTTTGAGTGCGTGTTCGCCTGCATGTGCGTTTGTGTGTCGTCTTGTTCAGAAACAGCTTCAAGCCAGGATGCTTACAGAGTTGCCACAAATTGTGTGCTTTGCTTTCAAAGATTTTACAGAAAATGAACGAGCAGGGCAACATGTGTGATATGTAAAAGAACCATCATGGGAAAGATCGGCACAAGCTCACACTTTAATAGACATCTGTTTAGCATGTACACAGAGAAGTAAATCTGATGCTAATGTCACTCAGACTGCTTACAATGTCACTATTGGTTAACAGTAACAGTTCAAGATGTTTGTTTCATTAAAATCTGATTAATAAATGGACGACTGCAGGTAATTTTCAGTTAGACACCTGCAGTGATTCCTCTGCAGCAGAATCAATAAGTGTATCTACCAAGAATGAGAGATGTGCTGCGCGTTTACACATGACGCACAGTGCTGTAATTTCATTGATCATTTATACCTCCAGACATCCTGACAGGAAGTCAGGGTCTGATGTTAATAAATGTGTTTTCCAAACATTAACAAGGTCCCACAAAGTCAGTTCAGATTCATACAGTAAGTTAAAGTCAGACAGTGCTCCTTTTTAAAAATCCAAAGATAATGGGCTCTCCAACTTTAACGTAGGAGACTTGAGACTTTACATGGACTCAAGGTTTGATGACCTGATTACAACACTGGTTAGAACGGCTTCATGGTGCCAAGACTTTCCAGCAGAACCTTCCTTTCCCAAGGGGTTAATGTAGCAGCAAAAACACTTAAAGTGTCCTCCCCACTTCATAAGCAGCAGCACTCTCACTCTTTTCATCTTCATGAGGAAAATAATTGCATTTCTGTTGGCTAGAGCAACAATCTCGTATCTGACACAGTTTTCTTGAACTCAAACCATGTAAAGTACAATTAAAAGGGTAAATTATGACATGGTCTTCTGTAGTAATTAGCACTGCTTTTTCAAGTGCATGGATGTCAAAACATAGTATATATCCACTGTCTACACTTATCAGAAAAAAAAAATGTTCTCTACACTTCATGCTGGGCGCAACAAAAACTGAAGAATAAATGAATAAAGATGAGTTAATGAGCAAAGTGCTTTGTAAATCAACAACACAGTACCTGGCGGCAAGAAACAAATACAAAGAAAAAAGACATACAGATAAATAAAAATGTCTCAGCTTAAATCTGTTTACGTTCATCAAGTTTTTCAGTGCAGTTGGAGTTAATTGTCCTTTCACGTTGCATTTTATACTCATTTTACACTCTATTTGTTTTATACTATGACCTACATGAGGACATAAGCAGAACTACTTCTGATACGGTTGGTATTAAAGCTGTGACAGCACAGGCTCACTCAGCATTATACTCTTTAGCTCTGAATCACTGAAAGACAAGAGACCCCTGACTGAGGACCTGAGGCTACACAGGATCTGACACGACTGCAAGGTTTTGAGTGGAGCACAGAGATACAGCAATCCACTGAAACTGCAAATTAGAATCATGATTATTTACACTTGAATCAGCCCTGTGAATCAATACTCTGTCATGACTACAGCTGTGCCTCAGGGTTCCCTCATCCCTGCTAATCAAACATATCTGCTGAACCTGCTCACCTGCTGTCCATCCAATAATCAACCCAACACATGTTCTAGCCTGGATCTTCACCTTTTTACTGGCAGATCATTGTTAAACAGGGGTAGACTTCAGACTTCTCAAGTTCAGTCATGTGTTCCTTCAGTTTTATTTCCTCATGTACCATTAACTTTGTAAAACATCATCCCAGTGACCCTCATTAATAAACATTTATATTGTAACCATTAGGCTATACAACCCCATTTCCAAAAAGGTTAGGATGTTGTGTAAAATATTGATGAAAGCAGAAAATATCTATTGCCAACCAGGGAAAAATTGTGTGCAGTCCTACAAAAAAAGCAGGACACCATGTCGCCTAGCAAGCAGCTATTACACACACACACACACACACACACACACACACACACACACACACACACACACACACACACACACACACACACACACACACACACACACACACACACACACACACACACACACACACACACACACACACCTCAAGTCAAGTCTACATGACCATTAATATGCAAACTTACGCAGAACTCTTTTCAAGTACATAATCAATATAGATGTAAAAACAATGAAAATAGAAACATGTTATTGAATATAGATATGAGCAAAAGAGAACAAGATCATTTTAGCTCCAGGCTGTTAGCAGGTTTATTTTCTACTTTAAAAATCAAAATTTTTAACACTTGCTCTGAAGGAGTTTCCTTGGACTGCTTTCCTGGCATGGAACTGCAGATTTGCTCTTCCTTGCTGCATTGAGGGTTGCAGCTTGGATTGTATCTATGTTGTTGGCTAACGCTCAGTATCACTCATCGTCTACCTGCCTGTCTGTTGACTTGAGCTACCTGCCTATCATCGTGACACGCCTTTCAGCATTATGCCTCTACCCCCAACAACAATCTATTTATAAACTCTCTGTGACTTTGCTCAACATCCTTATCTATTTTCTGCGTTTGAGTTCTCCCTGCAAAATCTCAGAATCATGTTTATTTTTCCAGAATACGGTAATGGCTGTTTAACATGCAGGTCTTCGGAAGGAAGTTTGAAATTGTTTTGACTTTTTTTTGTTTTCTTTTGCAGGTCTGAGAATACAAGTAAGAATAGGGATTGAAGGCTGAAGCAGTACATGAAAAAAACTGCAATCTTCCACTAGCATGAGAGTTTTGAAAATGCCATGCCAAAATCCAATATTGCCAGAATTTCATCTAAATGTCAAACAGAGTAGAGGAAATATCCTTGTATTTCTACTGTTGGCTGTACAAAGCTCAGGATGAATCATTTTTGGTGAGAGTGGCATACACAATAGCAGAACTGCACTGGAAACATGATTATGGACGTTTTACAATTGTTTGTTTTGTCATTGTTTTCACAGAGAGATTTGTTTATGCTGACCTTCTTATGTCAAACTGAAAGTGTTTTGAAGATTGTAATGTCATGCAGAATAGGAAAAGAAACACATAGTACACGGGGATTAATATCACAGAGCTTTCTGGAGTTGAAAAGACAGCAATTCTTTGTATGTAAATTGGAAGGCTGGCTAAAGAAGACAAGCTCTGTTTCAAAATGTCACTTCATTGAGCTGTAGTGCCCCAGAAAGCAATAAATAATTCTTAAAATGAAAGAAAGCAGCCTGAAAAGATCATGTCATTTTTATTAAGAATATCCAAAGCAATACTTTATTGTTATTAAAATCTTCTGGTCCATAGACAGTGGCTCATATCTTTCTGAAGAGCTGTTTTAATATCCTTATAATTTAATATCCTCAGCAGGATTCATTTTTATCTCTCGGTCTGACACTGCTCCCTGTATCTTACACCCAGTGTCAGCAAATGTATATGTAAGTGACACTGCTGGATAATAATTTCATGGCAATCATACAAGGATATTGCCTTTTTTTTTGCTGTCTACATGGGTGGGTAATGAGTCATATTTGCAGTTGAGTCTCTGTTGAAAATCATATGGGGAAGACGCAGTTTTGCATAATAGTTCTAAGAGTTCAGCACTTGCATAATTTTCCCTAACAAGGGGAAGGTCAACAAGCCATTTGACTTAATAGGGTTTTAATTCTTACATCAGGCGTATTTGCATACTAGTGGTTTGTAGTTAAACTGTTTTTACTCAGTGTTGTCTGGAAGTTGAGCCTGCAGCATGACTCTGCATACTCGGCCTTTGGTTAAAAATAAGGAACAAGCATATATTTTTTAAAATGTAAGATTCGATTTGAGAGTATGCTTGTGTGTTAGCCAGTTGATGTGAAAATGGAGATTTTGGTTTTAAATGTTAGAGTGATGCAACCATCTTTGGCTGAACAGCTGCCGAGCTTTGACAGGTTCTCTCTGGTCTTATTCTGTCATCCACCTCAGTGCATTCACCTTCATTGTCTAAAATGATCCACAGCCATGCCCCCCGGGTGTGTGTGTGTGTGTGTGTGTGTGTGTTTATGAATGAGGTGATGTTCTCTTTCATGCACACACATACTGTTCACACACAGACTGCCAGATAGGACTGAGAATAGAATAGTCACAAAATCAACAAATCTGTGCGAGTTTCTTTTATTTGTTACCCGTGCTTTGTGAAACGAGCACTGCAGGGTTTTAAAATTAGGACTACATTACCTGATAGCCTAACTTGTTCTTGCACTGTCACACAGACAGAGATATCAATTTGTACAAAGGTCAAACCTATTGAAGGAAAAAAACGTAGCCATGAATATTTACGTCTTGGCAAAATATGTCATATTTTAAAAAAGTCTGAGTTTTTTTGTCATGAATTTAATATTCTTTGACATGAATCTTCAGACTATGTCTCATATCTTCTTCTTTTAGGCAGAGAAATTCACCTGAGTCATGTTAGACATTCACTTAAACTGCTTTGAGTAACATATTCTTTTAAACCTCGGCTTATACATCATGCCTTCAACTGTGCCAGAACTTGAGAATAAATATAAGCAAAGATGGGCTGCTCTTGTTGATGCACTTGTATAAGGGAAACCTTGGTAGACATTGAATGTAAAAGAAAGACTTATGTGGAGTGAAGCGCTTGTATTCAGATTGTAGCAACATTGAGAGTTGCCTGTAGAACCTCCATGTAGAAAATTGCTTACACTTCAAAGCTATAGGAATTATTCTGCGAGTCACCTTGCAGTACATTGTAAAAGGAGAAACTGTATCTCTCTTTTTGGCTCTGGTTAAATTTGAGGTTGGCTGCAAAGTTGTAACTACAGTCAATTCTTCACTCTTGCTATGGATCTCTGGGCACTGCGGGAGACAGAAAACATCTTGACACGCTTCTTTTCCTGCAGTACATTGCACGAAGACTCAGGGTGCCTTATTAGGAGGTTTTTGGGCAAAGATGTTTCAGAAAGTACAATTCAATTATTGACAGGCAGGGACTGGCTTAAAGACATCAATGCCTGAAATGAGAGTTGAGTTGACTGTGAATAGATCTGTGTTCAATAAATGCATAGACTAAAGCAAATGTTCTCAAACTTTTTTAGTTAAAGACCCAAAAGGAAAATTCTTCTCCCCCGGGACACAAACTTATAAAAATGACACGAGAATTGTCAAAACATCTAAATATATGAACTAATGATACAGAACAAAACAAACCATGAATATAAAATGTGAATAAAATGTATTTATACATTTTACTCAAAGCTTTATGCACAACACTACCTTATCAATAAACAGAGGCCTGAAGAAGCCAAAATAACCACATCATCTGCAAAGAACAGAAATGGAATTCTGAAGCACCCTAATCTGGAGACCCTCCTGCCCCTGGCTACGCCTTGAGATCCTGTCCATGAAAATAACAAACATGAAAATCATGGAAGGCCTCTTCTCTGCATTTCTAATAGCTTTGGGGTAGACCACAATTATGAATTATTATGATTTTCGTTTCAACATCATGTACAGACTACTGGAATTGTGAAAGCACGGCTAAGTCAGTCCCACATGTAAAATACTAATCTCCCACTCTAGAGCCAGAGGGCTTTGACTGGTGTCACTGCAGGGTCGTGGGAGGAATAAAGAGGCAACTGACAGCCACTCACACAGCCAGTCCATAGATTACTCTTTCATTTTTATTAGGTAAATTAATTTACATATTACAATAATTTAAGGCATTTTACCCTTCCAGTTGGATACTAAATTAAATCTGTCTAGTTATCAACTAGCCCAAAGCTAACTCATTGGCTGGGGCAAAAGTTGGGGAACCAGAGATGTAAAGACTTCAAATGCTATGAGAGCTTCAAGAATAAATGTCACCCACTTGCACATATCTGTAGTGGGGAGTTAAGTGGATGATGAACAAAAAACTCCAGAAAACATTAAAAGGAAACTGTCTTATCCACTGTGGATCATCTTATCTATGAAGACCAAACAACAATCATGGACCCCATGCAATGTAAGGGTAACAGTGAATGAGCTAACAATCCAGACATGCTGGGAACTGACACAAATTCCTGCTAATTAGTGCTAGCTTATGAATAACAGCCTAGTTTTAATTGACTATTAAAACTGTAGCAAAGACGTTTTGACAGCCTATGGGAGTGACTTATTATTTTTCAGAGATTTGCAACAACATTTGGATGTTAAAACAATTGGCCAGATGGGAACTCACCAGCTCCCAGAGCAAGCCTCAAGTGGCCACTTGGGGAACTGCAGATTTTGGTGCTTCCCCTTTTCTTCCATGTTTCAGCAATGGAGGTTGCCCCTTGGTAAGGGCTTTTATTTAAGACTTAACAGTCTTTATTTCACCAACAGAGCTCAGTTGAATTTATAATGCCAGCAAGTTGAATTTATAATGCCAGCAGGATGGGTAAAGAGGGTTTACATTATCTGCTGTCAAACTGGACATGTCCGGTGGGGTTTCTCTACCCAGCGGAGGTTTCTTTTCCTCTCTTGGCGACGACGAGGCTGGAAGTCTCATTAGATCACGCAGCAGAACACTAACCCACTCGCCGCTCTGATGGGCCAATAAGGTGCTCAGTAAAGCAGGTCGTGTGCCACTCAACTCTCATCACAGATGCTGCACAACATTGTCGGTCCATTAATGGGAGACAGCAGCATGTTCAGTGATTAGGCTGGGTAATGGTGAGTGACTGTCTCCGAAGACTCCGGATGGTTTGTTAGGGTGTTGTCTGTGGGGCGCTGACAAACCCTAATCCACAGTTTGCTGCATATTTACAATGAATGATCCAAACAATTGTGTGAACATGCCTATTCCTACATAGAGACAACATAGAGACAAGAGCCGGACAGTCTCTCACTACTCTCATGTGAAGGTGGTTTGTGGGGATTAGACTGAGAGATGGTGATTCATTTCCTGACTTTTGGCACAGCCACTCTGGATTCTCCAGGGGGACTGAGCCTGAGCCTGTGTTATACTGGGGATGCTCACAGATCCCAGCTGCTAATGAAATAAGAGCTCCTCTAGGCTTACACTCCAGACGGCAGGAGAGGCTGTCTGCAGGCAGAAGTAAGGATATGAATACTTCTGCCTTCTATAAATGTAGTTTGAGGGTATGAAGATGTCCTTTAAAGGCAGCTCTGAATCAGTTATTGAGGTGGACCTTTGGCAGAACTAGGTAAAACTGGAATTGATGGTTTGGTATTCATTGGAAACAGACATGAATGTGTTAGCATAAGTTTAAACATTTGCTGTATGTTCCTCTTACACTATTGAAGCTCAACTACTGAAGGCTGATTTATACTTCTGCGTCAAATCAACGGCGTAACCTAAGCACGTAGCTGACGTGCACCTCCTCCAAAATGTAACTACCCGTAGAATCAATGTGGACCACAAGCCACGTGATTGGTCACATCGTCCATGTATTTTATCTCCTCCTCTATATTCTTCCCTGGACACAACATGGACACATCGATGTACAAGTATGTGGTGCTCATGTCCGTGTCAGTCCCTGCTGCGTAGGGGAGACGCAGAAGTGTAAATCAACCTTTAGTTCACCTTGCATGTAATGTTTCTATGAGGTGATGGTAATATATGCTCCTTTATGTAGTTATCCATCTGTGTTAGTCCTTCAAAACATCTGTGATAAAAAAAAAGGGCCAAGGGAGGCTTATGTAAGTAAAAAGACAAAATAAAAGTGTTTCTGCATCTTGAAAAAGAAGAAAGATGAAATGGGAAATCTGACTATTTTTTTAAGACTCAGAATGGTAATTAAGTTACACAGTGCAACCATAGTTCAAATGCAACGAATGTAAAAGAAAAACAAACAAAATGGACTCTGGAATGGCAAAATTCGTTCACAACAGTGGATGGAGGATGGACTAGCCTATCTGTAGAGTCAGTGTATCCCTCATGTCTGAGTCCTGCCATCACTCAAAACTACACTGCCAGGGGGATGAAAGATGGAGAGACACAGAGATTGTCCAGAAAAAAAAATGTGCAAAAGAAGGGCAAATTATTGAATTACTGAGGCAGTTAGGAGTTATGATGTTGATTTTTAGATGATGGCTACCAATGCAACATATACATTAAATGACTGGAAAGCAGCTAAGAAACTGTCTGAAGATGACAAGCCCAAAATAACAATCTTAAAAATGCCAATGGTCAGATACATTTTCCCATGGTACTCAAAGCTACCACAAGAGGTTGATAGAGCATGTGTTTTGAGAACAGATCAAATACAGTATATGCCCATTACCAAAGCCTTCAACTACCTGAAAGCCCTGATGATCACCTTAAAGACTACATGATCTAATTACTAATAAACTACTAGTTATTCAAATTGAATGGTATAATTGGTAAATACTGGTAACATAAGTGCTTTATTTACAGGTCATTATTTTTTGATGTACTTAAAATTTTAAATTGGTAGTAAATTAAAAGGTGGTAAAAAGAATACTTTGTTTTATTCAACATGTACCTGGTATTATTTATCAAATTAAATTATTTTCTTTATTAAAGGAAGATGTGGTTGACAAACAATATTTTTCTAAAAAATGCTTAAATATTATAAGGTAACCCCGAACAGTGGAGGTTATCTTATAATAAGGGTTGTCCTATATTCAGGTCAACATGGTAAATCTGACTTTACTTATTTTAGAAGAAAAAGGAACTCATTAAATAAAATAAAGTCACACGTTTATACAGCTACATAGACACCTTGCTGCCTTGACTAAAAATAATTCATTTAATCTACAAAAAAAAACCAGCCTGGAAAACACTGTCATTTGGTCTCAGACTCTGGGGCTTAAATAAGTAAGCGCCCTTCACGTATCTCACCATATAACGAGACAATCTTCACAAAACAAACAAACAAAAACACATTTTTATTTTTTTTTTACATTTAGATGAAGACAAACTGCTCCATTAATTAGAACAGCCCATCACTTAATTATTGGTATCTAAAACAGCATAAAAGCTTTGAGTTTGGCAGCACGGCGCTGCTCATGTGAGCCTCTGTTAGAAATCAGAGCAAGCTGAGGACACAGATTGTCCCTCAACTCATAAATTCTCCAGCAGAGCTCGTGATACACACCCAGGGATTAAAGCAAAAAAATTTCATTTGACTGACATTTTTTTTGACACCAAATAATACTACCCAACCATCAACCCACCATGTGTACTATAACCCTTCTTCAACATTAACTTCACGAAGACTCAGTAACGAATAAAAACGTATCGTAGAAGCCGCTCTCAGAGTACCCAAGAGCTGTCCTCGTGCAGTAATATATTTCCACAGATAAAGTTAGACCATTTCACCTGTGTTAAATTTCAGCAGGTTCTGATGATCTTGCAAAATAAGCATTCTCGCACCCGGGCCCATCGTGCATTGACACATGACCCACCCTGCTCTGCCTCTGATTGGTTGAAACAATGGCTCTGGCTAGCTGTATTGGTTGAAAGCAGTGTCAGTTTAATAGCATAGCCTTAATGGCATCACAACAAAGCACACAGAGTTTTTTTTCCCCTCTCATTTTCCAAATGACGGAAATCCTTTGTTGCGATGGAGAACTTTAATCCATGTGTCACACCATGTAATTAACGTGAACACATGCTACAAAGATTTACATACAATTAAATGCTAATACAGGAGGAGGCTGTGGAGGGAGCTGCATTTCTGTTAAAAGAGTGCAGTACACTTAACAAACACCAAATGTTTGTATGGACCACCCAATGTTAGATCAGGTACTCCCCACATTTCTGCGTCTCTTCAGCTGTCCTATCAGTAAAAGCAAATATGTACTTTCCATAAAGAACAAATAAACCAAAAAATAGGGACAGTAAAAGTTTTTGCAGGTTTAAGGAGTAATAATAAATATTTCTTTCTTTATATATATGTATTAACTTTGGCTTAACTTGGAATGACCATATTAATAAAACTGAGATGAAAAGGGATGAGGTCATAATGTGTTTCAAAGAAGTGAAATGCTTCTTGGAAAGCCATAAACGCTCGGCTGTGATTCATCACAGCATTTTATGGCCCAGCCTAATGACTGTGTTGTAGAAACTTAATAAAATTCAAGCAGGAGCTCGGGGACGGTGCTTTAGGGCAGTGACGTCAAACCTCAGTCTAGCCCTGCAGGTGCTGGCAGGAGAAATGCCACTAGATGTCAGAGGGAAACAACTAATGACTAATTACTCCAAAGAGCATGGAGAACAAACAACAGCACTTTAATGACATTACGGGCACCGCATGATCTCATGGGATCACGTTGGCACACTATTTTTAAGGACATTTTATTAGTCATGTAAAAAAAACAAAAAAAAAAACCCTCTTCCTGGGTCTTTTAAAGAGTAATGAACCAGCAGGTATGGAACATGTTAGACTTCATTATGGTATGTTTCAAAGTTAAACTATGTTACATTATTGAACTTGACATTTAGTTTCACATGGGACACAAGAAGTGGTGTCCTAGGTTGGAAGTCCTCTATTTGTTCGACCCAGCCACATGTATGTGTTAAGCTGCATATATTCAGCCAATACTCAAAGTATACAATTAAAATACATGTGAAATAAATTTTTCTTAAACACAAGCTTTCATCGTGACAGTTTTAATGCTGATTTTTGTGCAGGTGTTCATTTTATGAAGAATTCTTGATTTGGTGCTAAAAGTATGATTGACTCTGATGACATATGCAGCTCCTGCAGCATTATTTTCCCAGATTAGCGAAAGAGAAATAAATTTTTTTCTGTGGAGAGTGTCCTCTTTGTGCTACGATTACTTAATGATAACTGTCACTGAAAATTAGTATGGCTGAGACTCCACACGGCAGTTCATTTCATACACAAATTGACCTTATAGGTATACAAAGGAGGACCAGACTCCACTATCAAATGTCCTGTTTTTGTCCCATGTCTGCACTCATCTCTATATCCACATTCACTTTGTCAGTCTCTGTCTGTGTTCTCTCTTTTCCAGTTCCACTGAAGTGTAAATACCACATATTCAATTATTAATTTAAATCAATCTTTAGACCCCTCATGTCTTGTTCCTGCATGGTAGTCTGTTATTAAAAAGCCCCACCATGCACAAGTATTGTGGAAGAATATATATTGATAATCAAAGCATAAAAACAAACTCATAATGTGCTATTGCTAGAAATAGTCACCAAGGCAGAGGCACATTGAGGCTACAGTTCATAACAACAGGCTACAGTCAGGCCATATAAACAGCTTGACATATTAATAACTGTTTTCCAGGTATTGAAAATATCTCATATAATATGTTTCCATCTGCACTAGATGGTGAATGCTCCTATTATAAGAGAATCTGATAATTCATAACTCTGTAGGATGAGAGTAAAGACTGCTCAGGAGAACAAGTAAACTCCTCTCTGTCTTTCATAAGCATCATCAGACTAACATGAATGATGACACTTTTAGTGTTTACATATATTTCATGTCTTTCACTGCAGTCAGTACTTCATACTGAGTCAGGAAGTGGAACTGAAGTGATTTTCATTGCAAGATGATGACTACTTAAAACCTGCAATGTTTTGCGTTTTGTGACTTTCATTTGAATTCAAGTCAATTACCTTATCACTAAAGTTTCGACAGTGTTAAAACATCCTTCTGTCTCATTCTTACAAATCCAGTATCCTGTATTTTATCATCTTGTCTCGTGACCTAAGTGCATCGTCACACCTTCATTAATTACTATCGCACACAGCACTATCACATCTTTAACCTGTAATTGTTTTGTTAATTACCTTCTCTTTCTGTGTCAAACCTGTACTTTATTTTAATTAACCCTTCCTCTTCCTGTGAAACTCTTAAGAGTTTTAATTTAAACATGAACTGTTACCTTTTGTTCTGTTCTACCTGCTCTGTAGGACGTCTGGTGGTGGACGAAGTACACAGCTTCATTACTTCAGTCAAAGTATAGATACTCTAGGTCAAATATTACTCCAATACAAGTGAACGTTTCTCGGTCAAATTATTACTTGAGTTTAAATACTTAAGTATTCAAAGTACTTTTTCAAAAATCTCAAAACATTGTATTTTCAAAATACAGAAGTACAGTCAAGATTACATAGAAGTACATTTGGTTACATCATGTTTATCTAGATGCCATTACTTGAAATCTCTAAAAACTGCACCAGGTAATAAAAACAGAAACTAAGTTACTCCAAGCACAGACAACTGAGTTTGAAATGTTCACACACAAAAAACAAATGTTCTATAGCTCAACACACTTTCTCAGGTTGAACAGTGAATTTTTGTATGTTTGGGCAGAGTGGGAAACGGGGAGAAGATTTAGAACGATATGTATCATTCTTTATTTCAAAAACCTTTAACACAGGCTGAAGATATGGCCACAGGTGCTAAGGTGGAGAATTATACCCATAATTACCACCTCTAAATGAACTGCCTGATCTGAGTGAAATTTTGCTCTGTGTTTGCTCCACATTCAACCGTGGAGATGCACGATATACAGGTATGGCTAAACCACTACGACAAACAGAACTACACAAACACATTTTACTGTCTTAGGGATCAGATTTCAGAAAAGAGAGGGAAATTCATGAGCTGGCTTCAAAGCAAAAGTAGTGCGTAACTGATAGAAATGGATAGAAATGTAGTGGAGTAAACAGTACAATAATTGTCTGTTGAATGTACTAGTGGAGTAAAAGTAATAAGTTCCCCCCAAAAATAATACTCAAGTAAAGTACAGATACTCAAAAATGTACTTAAGTACAGTACTCAAGTAAATTTACAAGCCAGTACTTCTGCACTTTCTCTACCTGATCCTTTGTGTTACCAGCTGCAAGCTGCAAGACGCAAGACTGACCAGCATGCCCTATTATAAACTATCTGCTGTGCCCATCACTGCGTCAGCACATCAGTGAGATCAAAGCTGTACAGAGCTGCAGACTGCTGATTGTCACTACAAACAACCCCTGTCAATTTAAGCATTCTGTTCTTTAAAGCTTTAATGTAGGTATAACTATACACCTTTCATTTGAGGATCTAAAATTATTTTCATAAAATTGGGAGTAATGTAATTTTGCCCTGTGTTGCAGCTGCTCTGTTGCCGAGGAGATGTTGAAACAACAGCCTTGGGCATTATTCAGATAATTGCTGATATCATAATATAAATTGCTGACTGAAATTACCTGGATGTTTATGCAGTATGAAATGTATTGTTATTATTATTTTTCTGTTTTGGTACCTGCACCATGAGTAATCAGTGAAGTGTTTAAATCATCAAAGAAAGAACTTACAAGCATTTAAACAGATTTAACACAAAAAACAGCATGCAGATTATCTAATCTGTTGTTTTGTATGTTTACCACATCATTAACAATGTTAGACATTTCAATAGGAACACTACTTCTGTTTCCAGCACATACTGTAACTCAAAGCACTCCCCAGTGAACTGGGACTCCTGTTAGCTCTAATCTAGTGTCTCTCTCTGACTGATTCCCTCAGAGCAGACCTGCCTGGACACGATGGACTCTAGCGATCATATCTTATCATGCTTTGCAAAAGAAACCCACACTGATGAATCACTGAGCCTAAAATAGTTTTGCTAGTTCTGATTATCATCTCCATTGTAATGTCATAGCTGCTTGTTGAAAGTCATATCAATGTATAATTAGACACTTATAGTATGCAACGTTTTACCAGGATACTGTTTATGTATTATTGAAAAGCAAGTTAATTTTTTAGTTATATGAACCAAACACAAAGCACAGGTTGGTCGAGGATTAGGTTGTGGATCTCAGATCTTGTAAAAACAAAACCAGTCTGATTTGTAGATATAAACAGAGTGTGATGATAAAATGGATAAAAAAAATAATTATTAAACTTCTTTTCTACAAATGTAATATCAAACAAAAAAAATGCAACTATTCAAACTGGGAGCATTCACAGGGGCAGACATTTTCAGGTTGATTAAAAATGTATTTCTAGCTGGTGTAAAAAAAGTAGCCTGAACACACCAAACACTTCACTGAGCCTCCCTCAGGGCCTGCAGGAATTATTCTGCGCATGTGCTGCACTGGTTGAGTGTTTTGTACAACTTCTTTTGATACAGAGAGAGCACTGGAGTCTGAAACTTGATCATCATTATTTTTAGAGAAAGTGTGTGTGTGTGTGTGTGTGTGTGTGTGTGTGTGTGTGTGTGTTAGTTTAGGGATCCACAATCACAAGAATAAAAGGATGCACAGTAATGTATAAGTAATAGCGGTGAATAGGATATGTATCTAAACCTGCATGAACTCTTGCATTCTCTTAGTTAGTTGGTTGAGTTTTATACATTCCCCTGCACCTCCTGTGCATTAATCAGTAAAGTTTTAAGCATTTCAGGATACCAACAGTTGCCATGGTGTAATGCATGGATTGACTAACTTTCCGGTCTTTGTTTGCTGGCAACTGAATCCCTTTCAATGCCTGGAGTAGATATCAGTGTTTTAAAGACATATTTATTCTTTGGATACTAACACAATACAATTTCAGATAAATTCAGACCACATTTTTCTAAACTATGCCCTGAGTCTTCAGTCCACCCCCACAGGTTTTATTTGCTCTGCTGTTGTGCTGTCCGGCCCCCAGAGCCTTCCCCTCCTCCGAGGTCCTGCCTTCTGTTCACCGGTACTGTTTGTTTCACACTCCAGGCTCAACTGTGCGCTGCCAACTGCTCGTCCTCTGCTCCTCGCTGCCTCCTCCGTCTCCTACTGTAGCTTCCTGTGTTGGATGGAGGCCCAGTGTTTCCAAGCTTAAATAATGTGCATTTCTCTCTTGCATCCCTGCTTCTGAAAGAGAAGCAGACTCCTCACCTGGAGACCGAAGAGTCCTTTCAGTCTGTTCTATCCCAGCAAACGTCAGCCCCGTCTGCTGTTTTATTTACCAGCTCAGTGAATTATGCAGGACAATTTAGCCAAGCTTCAGTCAGTTGAAGAAAATGACAAGCTATATTATAAGCTAGGATGCCCTCAAAAACCTGATGAATAATACACTGTAAGAGGAATTAATCTCTTTAAATAAACATTTGTGTGATTCATATGGAGCGTGCACTGTGGGCCAGAAAAACAAACGTGTCTCTCAGTGGATGTCCTCTCCTTGGATATCACAGCTTAGTGAGGGAGCGTCGCCTGAGGAGCTGCATTGTTTGGTCTGTTATGAAGCTGATATCCAAGTGTAACAGAGTGGACTAAGCTGTAGGCCGAAAAATGTCTCCTCTTTCTTTTTATCACATGAAGGACTCTCTCTTTGTGGCCTCTGTGTTTGTTGACTAAGATTCATTTAGAAATTCCCTATTCTTACTGAGTTAGAGATGCATGTGTTGGGATAAGATGCATAATTCAACCTCCTCCGTTTTATTATTTCAGGTAAAGGATGAATTCTTTATCACATGCCTTCCAGCCTTGATACACAAGTCTCCTCCTAAAATTGCTCAAATGTACGGCACAGTCCCATTTCCTTGCAGCCTCTCTCCCAGGGAAGCTGTTAAAGAGGCAGCACTCTCCATCTGTCACTCAGTGAGCACAGAGCTAAAAAATTCCTCTGTGGTGATTGTGCCTTGATAAATATGTCATCAGCTGTCCTTCCCTTCCTTGCCTGCCATCCAATTTATTTAGCGTGTAATTGATTACTAGCTCTTCTGCTCCATGTGAGTTTAATATTACAGTTTTGGATTTTCCGAACACTCTGTGAAACCTCTGTTCACTTTGCATTAACTCACTGCTGTGAGTCGTATACAAACTCTTGAAAGTGTTCGTGATGGGAGCCGGCCTGACCTCATTTCCTCACTTTGCTTCTTAACTTTTACACTTCTGCCACCACCATCAACACCGCTAATCCTAAGCCCAGTGCCGCCATCTTCCCCGTAAGTCTATAACTCCAGCACTTTTTCTTTGACAAGCCTGAACTTGCGGTACAACTGACGGATCAATGCTCCTTGCGTGTCAGGATAGAGAAAACACACCGGCTGCTATAAATAGACGCCTTGTCAACCTTTTGGCATCATGGGTCACTGACTCCTTCTATCGATCTTTAGAAATTACAGGAACTGGAAACACCTTCTCCAAGAGAGTGTCTGTTTCTGTGCACAGCAATGACGTTGACCTTAAACTAATGCCACATGGAAAGAGCCAGGCAAAATAGGACAACACTGCTATTTCTGATTTTAAGCCTCTCTTTCAGATTGATTTATTCTGCACTAAAAGCATATTCTCCCCAGGATGCCCACTAGCATTTCTCAGTGCTTGGGGAGATCTCCTCTGGAGAGTCACACTCAAGGGTGAGCTGATAGCTGGCCGGAGGCCAAGCATGACCAAATTTAAATCATCCAATCAAAAGGAAGGGATAATGTACCAACAACGTGACCTTGACCATATCATAAAGAATCATAATTCTCCATATAGGTGTAAAGTGCTGAGTGGTGAAAAGTGCAGAACACTCAATGGTCCTTTGAGTCTGCAGGTAATAGGATTGGCTGCACTGCATATATCAAAGTAATCTGAGACCTGAAAGAAATATGATTGATGCAATCTTCTTAGGGTCCCTCTTCAGGTTGAGAGAAAAGCTCTTTTTGCTATCAAGTACTGAAATGAGCTTTTTGCATGTTTCTGTCATTCATTTCTTCTTGTCAAGAGTGACTGCCAAAGTTTCCATGGAGAATTACTTCTCCCAGATCCCGCAGTTGTTTTCTTCCTTCCCTTTCCCCTGATAACGCAAGGAGGGTTGGTATTTTGTTCTTTTCCTAGATATGTCTGCAGATAGTGCCCAGTGGGTATGTCTTTTATGTGCACTGTTAGATTTGAAGTGGGTAATTTGGACAAAAATAAAATCATATAGAAATATGTTTATTTTTATTTTTATTTTGTCAATGTATAATGCAGAAATCTGCACAAGACCAATCCACTCTTCTCTATTAGAATGCTTGAAAAAACAATACAAACAGATACAATAAAAATAGAAATAAAACAATCAAGGAGTTTTAAGGTTTCAATGAAAGGATCAGCAGGTGAAATGGCCATGTGAGCTGAAAACCCTGCTTTTATTACACTGCTCCTTTGGAGCTCTTTTCTTCCCACTTTCCTCTGACTTTTTTTTCTCCACCACTCCATGAGCTGGAGATGCATGCACACTATAAGAGACCATCTGTTTCAAAACCACCTCTCCTCCCCCTTTGCAGGTATCCTTTATCCCTTTCACTGAATGAATGCAGCTCCAGTTGCACAAAGCACAGGCTGAGGTGTCAACGTCTGCTGGTGGGAGGCTGCTTGGCCACTGGGTTCATGAATAAGTGGATGCAAGTAAAAGCCACCTGTCAACAGCTAGTACTCCATAATGTACTCCAAATAAAAAAAACAACAACCCTGATTTAAGTTTGGTATGATGTATAAATCTTCAAAGCTTGAACCTGAAATGAGCCAATAGATAACATATGCTATGAAAGCTTTCTTCTTTCTTGGCTCTGATGAGGTCAGCATTAAAAATGATTTACAAAAAGGGGGAAAATCATGCTGTGGTCTGCTGAGTGAGAGCTTTTTTGAAATGCAAAAATAGGAACTTGCCTTTTTTTTTTTTTTACTTTTGGCATGCACTGAGGGTGTTGGGTAAATCCTCCTGGCCCAGCTTCAGAAGCTGGGCTTTACTTGTTGTATTCTAATGAGGTGTTATTAGCGCTGATGGTGGCCGAGAATCAACATTACCCAAAGGTCACAAGCCATTTATGTTAACATGCAGGGTGGGGATGAAGATGGAAGAAAAAGCGATTACCAATGAAGGAATGAGGGATGAGTAACACTCTTTCATGGTTCATGGTTCAGCCTGTGGGAGAAAACAGATCAGGGCTGATTCCCTTACATTTGGCATTCTTGGTAAATGAAATAGACTATACAAGAATTTTGGATATGCTTGAGCACACATTTTAACCAGAGTTAAAAAAAAAATCCTTAATACACCCATATCCTGTACAAACACAAGGACTCATGGGAGTACAAGGGGAAAAAAGTGGTTTACTTTTTGCATTTCCTCACAGCAGTAAGCTGAAACCAGACCTTCAGCAACAAGTTTGAGCTGCTCCGCTTCAATGTTTTTCCGTTACTCATGACATCCTTCATCCCTTAGCAATAGTTATTTGATTGGAAAGATAGAGGACATGATGGAGCTGTCGCTTTAGATGCTATCCCTGTTTCATTTAGAACACTTTCATAAACATTGTATTGGGCCAATTACACCAAAGCATATCCGACAGTATCAGGTGCACTTTGCAGAGGATGTTTACTCAGCCAAAAACAAACGATGCACCTGCTTTAGCTGAAGGCATTTAGCTGAAACGACAGAAAGAATCCCTGAACAGGGGCCTCCAATCGAAATGGAAATGAACACTTGGAGATGTGTATGATGCACGGTGAAGCAGGGCATGAAAATCAGAGAAGATTATGAGGTTTTTTTTCTTGATCATGTTTACAGGGAAAGCAGAACTCACTCTGCGGATTGAAAAGCTCAAAAACAGAGTGTGGACAGAAAATCTGCATGCAAGTCACGATCCTTGCTTTGCCTTGAAACTATTAACCTGGGTGCAGAAGTTTGACAATGGCGATAGGCACATGACGAGCTCCTGCATTCACCAAATCAGATTAATTCCAACCCGGTGTTAACTTTGCTCAAAGTTATGTTACCTACTGTATACATTAGTTGAATGCTATGTGCTGTCACACAATAACACGATACACTTACATTGACACTGGCTAGGAGGACGCTCCTACACCATGTTACATTATGAAAAGGTACTGTTAGCTTGGAACAAGATGAATACATTATATTTTGTCTAGCAGTAAAACCTGGCTGTGTTAAATACTTGTGTGACTGGTCAAAACTCGACAACAATGGTGTGTTATTTCTCAACAGTAGAGCATTGGCCAGAACAACCTGATCATACATTTTCAAAAAAACCAATCTATAGAAAGGACTCTGGCACATTTCATCTCAGCCTGCTGACACTTTTGTTCAAAAATGTTTTTTTTTAACATTATAAACCAGGAAACAAGATGCCGGGTGAGCACAAAACTCATGATGTACTGTTAACGGCTGACACGTTACCAGCAAAGACAAGAGGATGTGAGGAGATAAGCAGTGCAGAAACTAGCCTGAGAGGTGAAAAGAGGATAGGAACTGAATAAAAGAGGCCCTAACCCTAATCATCAACCAAATGAAGAGAACGGATAGGAACTACAAAACAGAACACGGTATGGGCTTAGGTGGTGATATAGGACTGGTTGAGAGAAAATAAAATGTTCACAGACTTTAAAGTTACAGGGCAGAAGACTATAATCAGGTGCTAAACATGCCAACAAAAATTGCTAATGTCCAAAAATTGATATATTAAGTTAAAAGTGACTTGTAAGAGATAAGACAGCTAATGTTTGACTTTACTGTGAATAAAAATGTTCATTTTGATTTTATATCAAGATTCAATCCATATCTTGTGTTGTATGTTTGTTTAGTTGGTAGCAAAGTAATAAGTGGGGAAATGTATAGTGAGTGGGTGGTTCTGACAGAAACAAGACCAGCTCAACATGTCGGGTTTCCATTTGGCTATCACAACCTGCTCACTATACATTATACCTTATATAGCAGATGGATGACCAAATATGTTGACCCTGGATAGGCATCATTAAGACATAATTTAGAAGCAGGTAAACTATTAGGATTTGAGAATTTGCAAACAGCTGCCAGTAATAGATTATTAAAACTGCATTTGACCCTCCCACCCTGAACATGATGTCAGAGGAAAATGCTGAATCTGTTTGGTAAAAAAGAGGTAATCTCGAAGAAACCACATATGTAAGCACTAAAGGAATCAATGTAACTCAGAAATTATTAGTTCATAAAGGCTTCCTGGTAACCTTGGAATCAACCCTCCCACAACCCTTTCTCGTATATATGCTCAACTTTTTGCCCTTCTCTCTCTCACAAAATCAAAATACAACCTTCTCTGTGCGTACAGTTAACCCTGCCCCTTCTTTATTTTGCATATTTTGCCAACTTTATTTTGCAACTTTCTAGACAAAGCAGTGAAACCAGAGAAGAAAGTGTGTGGTTTATGAGTGACTACCAATGTGCTGTCCCTTTGTTTTGTCTGATACCTCTGATATCTCTGATGTTGATGCAATTACAGAGGCACAAACTGAAAAGGGCAGTGTGGCCCCTGAGGCACATTGGCCTCATCACAGCCCACTTAGATGTGTATCTGATGACATGCAAACGTGGCAGAGAGCTAATGGCTAACATGTCATGATGTGAAAAACACACTTGTAACAGGCAGTACACACGCAGTTCATTTAGAGACAGAGACCACAAGAAATGCTCAAACATGCAGGCACTATGTGGTCAAGGGTGCAGGTAATGGTGGTACTGAGTGGTGGGTAAGTGAAGTCAAATAAGAGAGCAGACTTCATGAGATCCAGTATGTTTTATAAAACATACTGAATTCATTGCATTTGTTCTCTCAAATAAAATAAGATGATTGATTGATAATTAAATGTATTAGTGCTTTATTGTATTCTTGTAGGAGCTGTCAGGTTCTCAAGGTAAGGCTTAAAATGTGGTTTACTACAGAATAGGATTGCTTTTACAGTATGCTCACGATTAGTGTAAATGGCAACCCGATAATATACTAGATCCTTCCCATGGTAATTATATTCATTAATCTGGCTGAACCCATATACCTCCTCTAGTTTTATCCATCACTGAGCAATTCTGGCCCTTTTAGATGTGACTGTTTCTAAGGTTTATAATTCTATCAGGATGAATTGGTTATGGCTGGTGCTTAAGTGCAGCAGTCTGATTCTCAAATGTAATCTGAAAGGTTTCCCACTCTCTTTGAGTCTGTGAAGTAATATGAGATAACCCTTTGTTGCACTTCAGGAGCAGGAAGGCCTTCTTTTTTTCTCTTTCAACCAATGACTTGTAGAACCAAAGAGGGGTGTTAAATATTTTAGCACATATCTCTTGGAGTTTAAAGGAAAGTTTGAAGCAATGACTGCTGATTAACCTTCATTTTCATAATAAGTACAAGCCAGGCACACACTGTAACTGCTCCATGAATGCAAATTAACTCTGATATGAGTTCCTCAGTACATCACAGGCACACAAGGCCATGCCAAGTTCCAATTCATAACTCAAGAATTAGCGGTGAAACAACACCCCCTTCTTTTTGCCTGAGAGCTGAGGCAGAAAGCTGACATGAACTCATCCTTTCAAGTTTTTCATGTAAGCAGACTCGTGTTTCTGCAGCAATGCATGTTGTCACATTAATTTAAATGAATCTTACCAACTGAGGAGGGTTGATGCAGAGCACACCATTAACCACATTCACAAGGTGGCAATTTTCCTCTGACATAACACTAACATGTGGGGAGCTTAAATGTTAATATAATGTTATCTACTGTCCTCCAGGTTGGGAAATTTTAAAAATCCCCCCAGAGTCTATTTGAAATTAAAAACAGATTTAATTATGTTAACTCATTTGCTTCTGTTTAATAGCTTACTTTAGTATACAACTTCTTTCTAGCCATAAACACTTTTTGAATAATCTTACAACTTATGCTGGGAAAAACCTATTAGCTGGCTATAAGAGAAGTTTGCTACCAAAAGAAATGTTAGCTAGCAATTTGAAAGTTACAAAACAGTTCAATAAAATTGTCATCACCCATTTACACTACTGTTAGTTTGCCAATGTAACTATAAGCCCTGGATTTATGCTTTCCTGCAGTGTCTTAAAGTACCAGCTGACAGTAATGTTAGGTAGGAATTGAGTAAGTGCTTGAACATTAGCTGTTGTGACCATAGACTGTATTCTGTATGAAACATCAACTTAGTTTCAGTGATGTCACCTAATTTTGAAGCCTATTAAATAGTGTCACCATATTGGAAATGCTGACTCAGCCTAACGATTGGTCAACCTAGCGTGAGGCAGCAACTAGTCAGACTAACATGTTTATCTTTGTACCAGGTTGTGAACATTTTTATCTTTGCTATAAAGATGGGATTTTAAAAATGAGTGTGTTTGTGACTTTTAGGGCTTTTGCAGCCAGCCTCAAGTGGACACTCAAGGAACTGCAGTTTCAGGATTTCCACTGTCGCTCAGAAATGGTTGAATGCTAGTGTCCGTGTTTGTCAAAAATGATCAAATTAATTTTGTTTGTTCTTTGAAACATGGCCAAACGTCTCTAAATAATTGCTTTTCGCTTGCTTTCAGTTGCTAAACAAATTAGGGATTTTTGAAATGACAGTGATTTGTCTGATAACCAAAAACATGTACTGTATAGTGGACACTCAAATAGCCCTTTCACAATCGTGTACAAGCTAGGGCACAATCCTGCTCATAGAGATTATCATGATTTGAGGCAGGACTTTAGCACAGTTTTAGAGTCAAGAAGAAACAACACCTGTAAAATCTTTTCTCTTTTGATCTTGATCTGTGTTAGCAGGGCAGCAGAGTACGGCAGCTTAACTGTTATTTTTTAGTTTGACACTTGCTCGGTTCTCAGTGAATGAGCATGCAGTCCCCCTAGATTGCCCTGGAGATGTCTGCACTGCAGTGCTTGCACTACATGTTTTGTTCAGCAGAAATACATTATGAATTATCACGAGAGGGCCCTCTGTAAGGAAAAAAAACTGTTTCTCTTAATACTGTTCAGCTAACTTATGACAGAGATATAAGGTAGATGAAGGCTTAATGTTTAAAATACATGATGGAATAGGTGGTTTTAACACCAGAGGCAAATTCAGGCCTGATGACCACCAGGGGGCCCTAAAGTAAGGAACAAAATCTCAGAATATACACATACTGTAATGAACTATTAATGTATTCACATGGATACAAGTAAGATGTAATTGTCTTCTTCTTCCTTTAAATGTTTTCAGTTGATTGTAGCACTTACATATCACATTGGTATTAGATTAAATGTTATGTACAGTTATTTTTGGAAAATATCAAAATGGGTATGAAGTCATGTTTTGTAATCTGGGATTTCAGTTCTCTTTTTGGGTTAGCTTTTGATCAACAGTATTCCTCATTTTTGGAAGCTTTACGCTGGTGTTAAGTTTGTATCTTTTACTAAATGTTACTGCCAGCCTCAGTGACACACTTGCAGATCACCATGCCATGAGCTAAATTATATAATGAACACTTGTCACACAGACAAACTGCGGAAGACATTCAACCTTTGCAGGAAATAGATCCCTATTTTCCTCTTCTTGAGTAATTTGTTAATCTTCGGGCAAGAATTGGCATATTACATGACAGCTACGCTCCATGGTGCCTTGGCGACCCATGATTCACTGCTGAGTCATTCAACATGAGCTGTGAGGCTTATTCAACTGTTCCTAGCACTGAGACGTGTTATATTTTCTCCTTATTAGTAAACACTGTTAGCAGAGCTGAGAAGAAGTATCTGAAACATCAGGAGGTCAAGTCTAAGGGGTGACAGAGTGTGGGCTGAAGAAAGTTGTTTACTTTTTCTTAGTTAGGCTTAGAGAAGAAAATATCTCCAATTTACTAGAGGCAGTGTAATGATCCAGGTGCAGACCGTGTCTGTCCTTCTCCCAGTGGCTAAATATTGACTGTGCTTTATAGCAGCAGATGGGCTGAGCGGTGAATGCAGGCTGCGCTGGAGGGAATGAGTGAGTGTACGAGCGACATCTGGTCCCTCCTGCGCCCAGTGGACCTGGTTGCTACATCAAGCTGCCTCATTAGAACTAGCTAGGGCTTTAGGAGCATTCTGCCACTCAAGCCACTGCTCTAGTGCTCCCCATCAAATCCCTTATTTGCCACCGTGCCAAGACTGGAGGACCATATAATGTGTTGTGTCTGCAAGTTTCACACATCCCACGGCTTTTTCTCTGCGTTCTGCTGGGGTCACCTATTTGCACTTTGGGTGATTTCATTTTGCCTGGAGAGAATTTATGATGTGGTTGCTGTCCAAAAATGTCTGCATTCCATCTCAGCTCACAGCCGACTTTCACTAAAGCTTTCTGACTGGTGGAATGTAGCTTACACAACCCTAGTTTTAACTGACACTAAAAATAAATACAGTATGTTCCTGCTCCTGCATTTAGTAACAGGTTTTTAAGGATAATACTCAGAAAATCCTGCTGCCAATTCACAGCGTTGTCATCACATACTAAAATATGGTTATCATCCCTTGAATACAACGAGCTGTTGGTTTTAACGTACAATCCTGAATATAACTCGCACTGGTGTGTAAGATGCAATCTGTGTTTTTTGGAGGGCTCCCAGAGAGAAAAAGGCTTATACTGTGTCCCTGCGTGAGGGTTTCCATTGGTCAGCAAAGTGTAGTTTCTATGCAGATGTGTAGTTGTCTCTGGTACCATCTGTTATCCCCACCCTGCCAGCTTCCCATATTGTAATTGAGCAATGCCTTTAATAGTGTTGATAGTTGTAAGGTATGGACAAATCCATTGCCCGCAGCCAATTCACCAGTACTTGCACCACCACCCTCCACTGGTCACTTGTTGTCTCAAAGTGAGGAGTCTTTTCAATCAAACAATAACTTCACAAAGTTTATATGCTCAGTAGTACACCACTGGTTTGTTAAAGTGCCTGATTATTACCTGAGGGATAAAGGCTGTTAAAAAGTGATGCTGGACTATTCATAATGTAGCAAACTTTTTTCGATTACAAAAATGAAAGTGTGTCTCATATACCAAATAGTATGGTACTTAAAGACTTACTCAAAGTAAGGCTCTGATCCAAAGAGCCTGTGATTACCTACATTAAAATGTTTAGTTGTAGGATCATAGACTGTCAGATGTAAAGTCGAATGCTGATTAAAATAAATGATCTGCACAAAGTTATTTTACACTTATTTCACACTTCGGTCTGCATCAGTGATGAAAAAAAGAATCCTGCTCAAAGTGTTGGTAGTGAATTGCTGTGATCGTATGGCATGGCTTCACTGATTTCCACTCTGAGTTAAGAGTCATCCATTTCTGTGATGGCTGTAAAGAGCCCTCTCTCAGCGCAGCCTGTGGCCTTCTCTGCTGGTTGGGGGGAGGGTGGAGGGCTGGGCTCCAGTTCAGCAGCTCAACTCTCCTCTCCTCAGGGCCGCAATCATCTGTGGCACCATCTACTTATCACAGAGAGCTGTTTGGATTACCACACCACGTTTAATGGCAGGCTTCCATATGATGAATATCATAATCCACAACACAAGCAGTGCACTACACATTTTGTGGCCATTCACAGCATGCTGCTGTTTTGACTTCACCCAGAAAACCTCCACCTCCTCCTCCTCATAGACTCCTCAGTCCCAGCATTCAGTCTGAAATTGTTCTGGGGAAAATGGTGGAAGTGAAAGGAACAAAGGCATGAAAACCAAATGATCAGGATGTAAGAATTGTGCTTTTATATTGAGGTTCCTCTTCACGCAGAAAAGGCTTTTTCTACTCCTGAAGCACAGAGTTGCTGCATAAAATGCAGTATTGTAAATCAGTAAGCATGACAGTCTATGCCCAGATTTTATACCATACTGAGTAAGGCCCAATCAATCATCATCCCTGGTTCAAACATGCATTTAGTTTTTTTGGAAAATTATTTTCCCTGATGCAGATGAGGCCACACTGGTGGGTAAAAAAAGTAGTATAACTGAGTGATTTGTGACCGTCAACAACATAGATTGAACCCTGCAGGTTCTCCTTGTTCTGCTGCAACACTTCAGAGAGCAGAGCAACGCTCACTAACCAACGGACGCCACCCCTTTCTGGTGTGGAAGCAGGTGTCAGTGTTTTCAGAGAAGGTGAAATGTGCCAAAGCGATCAGGTAAACTTGTACACTTTTCTTACCCCCTTTGATGTTTGGAAATAGCAGCGCTGCAGGGATTTGCATCTCTGTCTGTACAACAGGTCTACATACTTAAAAGTGTGTTTCAATTGATCACTGGGTTGACTTGTGTCCAAAGTGATTCAAAAAAGGGGGCTTTGGCTGTGACTTCTGGTCAATGGAGCGACTGGAATTACTGTAACTATACTGACAATCACAGCTGATGGTAGCGCTGCTAAAACTCAGCTAATTTGATGATAAGACATTTAATTTCTGACAGTTTCTTCACGATAAAAGTCCCTTGTTGGTATGATGTGATGATGTTCTGATGAAATAGCATGTTTTCTGCAGTAACTTATCAACTCACTCTGTTAATACCCTGGTAGATACTGCAAAAAGAAATAAGAGAACAAAACAAACCTAAAGTCTAGTTATCTAATAGTATACTGATACATTTCTACTTCATATTCTGTTGAGTTAATATATTCCTAAATCATTCATCAATTACCAAAAAACCTAACTGGGTTGTGCTTTATTTAGGGCTTTCTGAGCAATAACTTGAATCTTCATGCTGTGACAAAGCAGGCAAGTAATTTTCAGTACGTCTCAAACTCTTTGGAGTGATGGGAAGTTGTGGCGGTCACAGCACATTTTCTCATTTCAGTCCAAGGCTTCAATCACGGAGCTGACATGCTGGCACAGCGATGGAGTTACTCTAAACTTCAGAGAGGGCAGACATCATAAATCAATGCAATACAAAAGCCTTGTAATAAATCCTACCTGTGTGAGGCTTATAGTTTTTACTTAGAGTGTCTGAGAGAGCTGTTAAATAAGCTCTGGGAACTGCTTTTTATTTGGATTTTATCCAACAATAAACAGCAATGCATTATATAATTCAACTTGAGAAACATCTGGCACTATGACTACACTGTATGCTGTGCTTCTATGTTTGAGCTCACCTTTGTTCGCTTTGTTGTGTCATTTTTAAGCAGCTTATTAAAGCTAACGAGACCAACAGTGTTGAAGCTGGGTGGAGTAATGGTTTCCATAGGGAAGATTCTTAAATGTGATATTTCAACTGGCTTACTCTTGCAAATCTTACAGTCACAGTTGAAACACTGGGCAAACTATTGAAGTGGTTAACAGTGTGACATGACTCAGAGCCCTTTCCACCAAAAACTTCCAAACCCCAAAAGAGAAGGTCATGTATAAAATGAATCTGGTTTTCATGTTTTGTCTCCAGGCTGTGTGCTTTATTGTCTGTGCAAAACAAGGAGTAGTGCAGCTGGAAAGATTGTGCTTTGATCCGGCATAAATTTGTTCAAATCACATTAATATGCATTTGAAACCACCCTTGCATGCTCTCTTTCCTTAGCACTGGGCTTTTAAACTCTGTGCTGGCTTAAGCTGTGCATCTTCAGGACAGAGGTAGTGCTCATGGAGTCATTTGCACAACCTTTTATATCCATCCAAAATAGTAATTTACTGCTAAGTCGCTTCACTGCTGTCAGGCTACGAAGCTCCTCACTCTTACCTGCTGCCTTTAACAACGCTTTAATATTTCAGCAAATGTGTTCTCACCTGCCTTCCAACTGAAAAATAAATTTCCCTCTTCAGTCAAAAAATGTCCCCTCTAACCTGAAACACTCCACACCTTCATACTCTTTACATTCCTCCTCCACCTGAACTCCTCTCTCTGTCTCACATGCACCTGCATTCCTCATATTACCTTATCAAACTCTACATGGCACATAAATCAACCCCATGTTCTGCCTGAACATTGTCATTGTCACCATTCAGTCTTAACATTAGGTGGTTGAAATGATGCAGTTTTAGCCCCTTTAAACTCCCTCTACTGGTGCACTCAGTTCATGTCATCCTAGATAAGAGCTGAGCAGCTGATAAGAATAATGTAGGTGGAATAAATCTGAAGCAGAAGCAGAAACACGTCTGGGGAAAGAGCTTTTTAGCAGAACAGTTTTCTAAATTATACTTAGTAAAATGAGAAAAGAGGCATATCTGCATTCAAGACATATCTCTCATTCTGGCAATGCATTAAACCCTTACACTAGATTTTTTATGTTGGATTACAGAGTATAACGACAGATTTTACAACACTAGTGAAGTGCTTTTATTTTCACATTTCCCCCTGTGATGTTGAACACCACCCGCCTCCAACAATGGCCTTCAGGTTTTAACACTCTGTTAAGTGTGGAGTTCAACAAGCTTGAAACAAGTTCAATAGGGAGTCCAACAAGCTCTTGAAAACCAGAGAGCACTTATGACATATTTCACAGTATACTCTCTAATCAACATGAGAAACCAGCTGTACATTGAGAGACTAGCACTATCTTGTATTTGTCAGTACAACACTGAGACTCTTATACACAAACAGTAATACCTAAATATCAGAATTTAATATTTAGTTTCAATAAAAGGATCATTACAGCAGTCCAGAGGAGGGCGGAGGGGTTACTTATGATTAACCCTTTCACAGAAAGTGTGTGCACCACGTTTCGTCAGCGCAACAGTTTATCTCTGTGTGACGGCGCACGCTACACTCTAGGGAAAACGTGCCTGGAGGATAGTGCTGTGGTCTGAAAAACAATGCAGCTGGACATGCGAAATCATGGGAGAACTCTTGAAGATTACACAAAAGTAGCAAAATCACTTAATAACAATAATGTATACAGTGAATCACATAACTGTTTCCCATGCTTTGATTTACTGCTGTGTTTAGCTTGATGCCAGCAATGAACGGATAAAGGCCAAATTCCACCAGATCAGCGTCCAGTCCGTCTTTGCTTCGTCACAGCACCAGATCTGATTTTTGTTCTAGTCAGTGTGTAAACTTCCACTGGCTCTGATCTGTTGCACAGATCGGAGCCCTCCACAGCAGATACGCAAGACTTCTATTTTAGCGGGATGCCGAGCCCGACACATCAAACTGCACAGAGCAACAAACAGTCATGATGAGTGGAGTCAACAGGTTAGAGGTTAGAGGCCGATAAAGTCAACACAGACACAAACACGTGTTCTGAAAACGTAGCTAGTGGGTGTTGGTGGACGAGAGAGCACAGAGCCGTACAGCAGCGTGGAAGAACAGGCAATGGATTTGGTGGAGGTCAAGCGCAAGGCTACTACATTGAAATTTTTTCTTGGTGACATTAAAATAGAAAATGTTAAGATTTTAAGAGTAGATAAAAGTGTACTGGCTCAAAGTTTTCCCTTCTTGTTTGATGTAAAATGCTGCCACAAAAATGTACATAGTTTACCTTTAACCTTTGTTCAGCCTTTGGCTACTTGCACCACCGAGACCACCACCTGTGTCTGTTACCTTTTAAAGATCAAATGCATTTTTAATTGTGTTTTTTATCACCCAAGATTTGATGACCCAACAAATAAATAATGATAAACAAACCATCCCATGTTTGTCAACATAGTGAAATGGCCAAATAGTGTTCCACTTAATTTCTGTCTGTCCCATGAGCTGCAGGCAGCTGTCTGCGAGCCGAGCTGCTGCCTGAATGCACCATCTTCTTTGCTGCTAAGATGCGTCTGGGCACTATATTAACACAGAGAGGGCTCTTGCCTGATGGAATATTGATAAAATGTTTTTTGTTTGCTGCACATTGCTCGGAGAGTTGATGGCTCACTGCACTAAATCATAGAGCCCACTTGGGCGTACTGCGGAGTCAATAACCAGTTCTTTTTCTTTTCTGGGAATGCACTCAGATTGTGGGAGGTCGTCTACTGAAGCTCATGTTGAAAGATTCACAGTAATTCTCAGTGCTCTTTGATGGTGCACTGTGTGCTGTGCTGCACAGTCGTCTCTTAATAGTCTTGCTTAACCTGGCTGTGAACTTCTGCAGGAGTTTTTTTTTCTGTTCAAAAAAACGTACAGATGGTAAGTACAGTTTGTTGTTTATTCAGAGCATATGAGTGATTCCTTTATATTTATTGCTCTGTGTTCTCACTAATCACCTGGTTGTGTCAAGTACTTGATTGTGATTTTTCAAAACACTGTACTGACTAGCAAAAACAAAGCCAGGGACAACCATGTCCAACCTAATCACAAGGATTCTGAAACATTTCAAGGTTTACAATTTCATGCCCCCCTTTGACAGTGTGGCAAAAACATCACCTTCGGAAACCATTGCTAAATAACATGAAGTTGTTTTTTTTTCTCCTCTCAATTTATTTGGAGAGCACAAAACATTTTATTCATGCCTAATGGCTGAGCATTCACCAATAGTGACATAGAGACGAGAGTAAGAAACGGCTCAGAATCTACAGTTAGGGATATTAAAACACATCAGGAGCTGAGTGAAAGAGACGTGGACCGATAGACAGGAAGCAACCAAAAACTGCAACATGGTATGAACCTTGGCAGTTACAGGACTGGCTGAGTGAAAAGAAAATGTCAACAGAAAAGTTACAGGGAAGGAGGCCTTAAACAGGTTATTGTCTGCATTTACTGTGAATGGAAATACTAAGTTTAAAGGAAAATTCAATAGACTGATAAGAATAAACTACTGTTACCATGGAAGCACTAGCAATAGTGGATCTGAGGGACTATATTTTGATTGTATTTGATGCATAAATAAATAATTTTGAAACTAATTACATGATCTTAAAATCAAAATTTAGTGCCAGCATATTTATGGTTGGTAGCTGGGTAATAAGTAGGATAATGTGTAATGAGCAGGTGGTTATTCAAATTGAATCCCTTCAGGTTGAAAAAGACTACGTAAAGAAAGAGTATGTAGTCCTGCACCTTGTCCTTTATTCTACACTCTCTGCTCTCGTTAACATCTTTAGCATTATGCAAAGTGCTTCTTTCTTTGTTATGTCTCTGTACCTAATAACGACAACTATAACATGTTTTGGTTCTAAATTCCTTCAATAGGGCAACTTGTTCAGTGTACTTGAGCGATCAGGGCTTTGCAGATTTGCAATAATAAATGTACAAAGTCCTATTCGATTTTCTAGAAAAAGCAGTCAAATAAGTAATAACAAGCAAGTAATCAAAATTCATTGACATGTGATTAGTGGCACGGATTTTATAAGCCACCAAAAAAAGTTGGTTTTCTTTTGATTTACTATAGCTAACTTCATTTTTAGGCAAGATCGCATTTTGGGTTCAAAATAAGAGCTATTGATTCACTTTTTAAATCCTGATTAATCACATTAATCACAATTTTAATAGAACTTAAAAAATCTATTATTTTGCTTTTTAAAACAGGGAACAGTGTCATTCAAAATCCCTTTGGTGTCGTTCTTTTACAGCACAGAGGAAGCAGGACAATAGAAGACACTGTGTTGGCCTAACAGCAATGTGCTGACAGGGACAAAATAGCATACAATAAGAAAAATATTAAAGCATTGATTCTGGACCTTAATCCCATTGCAAGTGACACATAAATGCTGACAGCCCTAGTTTAAATATATACTATAACAGCCAGGATAGTTATGCACCTGCACTGAGGTAGGTTTTGTAAGGAATAAAGAAATAAGTAATTTGATACCTTTTATGTAAGAAGAGTTAAAACGACAGAGTAAACATTCAACCTAAACTCTGCAAGCTCTGGTATAGAAGTATATTTCATTAAATAACTAAAACGCCACATCTGATGTGGGCTTAGTCAGTGTTAGTGTATGGCGTTACTAATGTTTGCACCTCAACATTTTAATATTTGACGGAATTGAACCATGGTCTACAGGATGAAAGTGATTTTTTGTTTTTGTTTGTTTGACCCATCCAGAGGGAACTTTTGATTTCTTATCACCTGACTTCAACACAACAACCAAACAACAAGCTAGAGAACAGTGTCCAGAAAGTAAACTTGATGCTAACTCCCTCGTGGCATTTGAACATGTTGGGCCTCTGACCTAGCTGCCACTTTCTACCTCACTAATATACCACCAGGACAATCCCTGTAAATATTACTGTAGCTGCTAAATATAGTGATACCGGCTCTGACATTTACTGTGTGCTCTCGCCTTGAAAGACAGATGCGTATATCAGAGAAAGCAGTGGATATTTTCACTCTTAACTCGGTGATTTGACAGTTATTGTAAATGCTTGTGGTTTTCGGTGAGAGCTAGTGACATGTATCTCCGGCGTGAATGAAATGTTTTTCTGTGCGTGGTGACAGGTGGGTAGAACAGGCTGGAGCTCTGACAGACTGTGCACCAGTACCAGCAGCAGAAGCAGCAGCAGCAGCAGCAGCAGCAGCAGCAGCGGTGGCAGCTCCAGCACTGAGGCTGAGAGTAGGAGACGGCCTGCCAGGGGAGGGGATGCTGCCAAGAGCTGTTGTATCATTACAAAGCCTCCCTTTCCACTATGAATTATACACTACGGCTTGAAATCTTAACTCTGGCGCTTCCAAACGTTTTGGATGTCACCTGGGTGAACTGCCACACTCATTTCAGTGGACGTACTGTATCTCCGTTTAGAACAAGATAGGATGATGTAATTTGCTAAAAAGAAAACCCTGGGGAATCCTTGAATTATTAATGAACGTGCATGCTTGGGTAATGCTTTGTATAAGCAGGTGTTAAGCACTCATTAGTCACAGGCTGTGCATGCAAGGGTAGTAAAAATGAAGTGGATATATGCTTGTTACCACCTACTGTGTTTAAATCTTAGTTTGCAGATCCAAAACAACCAGAAACCTGCACATACCAGGGTAAATTAAGTCTGTGATTTTGCTCCCAGACAGCAACAGTTTAACAGCCTTCCCTGATCGATGTGGTGCCTTTCCCTGTGTGCCCTGATCACCGGACTGCATGTTTTGATGGTATCTTGAGGGGTAGGGCATGGCAGGGTTGTGATGTGTTTATTTATAGAGTACAATGAGCCTAATTGGTAAATTGGTCCAATGATTGATTCACTATTGAGCATGGTGTCGTCTGTCTTGGCTTGGCAGTGAGGGATGTCCTGAAATAGAGGGGATGACAGCAGAGAGAAAGAGGAGCCAATACTTTTCCCTGAGTGCCTGATCCTCGTATTAACAGCCTCGAGTCTCCCTGAGAGTTCAGCCCACTGTAAGCAATTAGACACATGAAGGTTACGGCGCAGTCTGGCTGTCACCGTGCTGAATTAAAGCTGCTTATGAAGAAGGGTTTCTCTTTAAAACACCCACTGAAAGGGATCTTTATTCAATGTTATTTTATTACCTCTGGTTTTGATCCATTACTTTATCCAACGACTGATGTAAGGTCGTTTCTAAAATGTGATGCATTATGATAGGAGAAGCAGCTTTGATTTATACTCAAAACTTGTATAAAATGTGCAGCCCCGGGGCCTCCTAATCTGTTAAGCAGAAGGTATAAATGCATCAAATCTACCAAAGCATAGCATAACTGTGCCTCATTCAGATTTTCATGTCCGTGTAATTAAGCATGTCCCCTCGTCCCCTTTAAAGTTTCCTTTGCAGCAGGTGTCGCGTTAAATGCCCAAATTTAATAACCACTTATGTCTGTCGGTCAAAGTAATCTAATTTTGTCCACGGATGTGTTGTTTCAACAAATGGGGTTATTCCTCTCCATGGCAGCAAGCAGCCCATTACAAGATTTGATAGGCACAAATAAATCAGGACTTTATGCAGAACAGTATTCCACCTCATGCAGAGGACTCAGCTCAGGGGCCTATCTGCTTCCTGGCTTCAGGTTTGAAATTCAATTACCTGCTGCCCTGGGTAGCTGCATGCTGGAAGCGAATCATGGATCTGAGGTAAGGTTTAATGGATTTGAAATATAATTTAGCTCTAGCTTGGCTCCTCAGAGACAGGTCACCATTACCTATAACCACATTAGAGGTAATCAAAGATTCTTCTGAATTTGTTACCTTGGCTTCCAGCTAGCACTTTGAGTTTTCCATTTTTTTTCATCTTGATGCATTTAAAGGGCATGTCATGTACTGGCATAAATCACAGATTTAAAATAGATTTATTGTGAAAGACATCCAACTGGTACAGAGTTTTCTTTTGTGGCAATTTTGCAGGGAAAGATCTGTCACCATAGAGGATATTTATTCGTAGAAACTCTCATCTGACTCAGTTTACCCTCATTGTTTTTCTTTTAAGCAACTGCAAACCTACAAACTATTGTTTAAGTCTGTTGTGACACTGCAAATACACTCAGGCTAAAAGGCACCAGCTCCTTCTCCACTATAATTGCAGATTGTGGCTTATTGCTCGGCCTTTATTCCCATGGAACCTCTCTCTCTCTCTTGTTTTTCCAATAGGCAGAGCCTCCCCCTTCCTCAGACACCTGTTATTAATTCTCTCCTGTTTAATCAGAGAGCAGGGAGGTAGCAGCCGCTCCTCAGGCTGTGAGGATGACAAATGAATTGCCAGGTTAGAAAAATGGACTCAAATTCATCCTCTCCTGAAATTTGTGTTCACATCCATGAATTGTTCTTCCTCAAGGATAATAGATGGCATGTGGGGGGATTTTCAAGGTGCAGCACAGAATTTCAATAAAGGGTTAATGTTGCAAATTCACTCATTGTAGCTCTTTTGCACTTTGCTGGTTTGGAAAGAGCTGCATCTAACACTGTATATCAAAATGTGGTCAAAAACAATGGAAGATTACCTCCAAAGAGACTAACATGCTATCTCATGAGAATGCATCTGAGAACATTTTGAAAGACAAGTGAGAATTTCAAGAGAAAATGTGACCTTTTTAGGTCATTCAGAGCTGAATCTGATAGGTTCTTAAATCCTTCTGCTTTGCTGTCTTTCCTCTATCGCTGAAGCCACCTGGAAATGTCACTGTCTCTCTCGTCCATACAAATACGATCTCTCCACTGATCCACTTTGCAGCACATGAGTATAAGCAAGACCTCTCACTTCAGATTTACAGCACTGCATCAAAGCATTTTCACAGAGGTATGTTAAAGATTTCACAATTAAGAATTGAGTTTAGATCAGAGTATTTTACTTCTCTACAAAAGAAAAAAGTGTCTGTGCCATTTGATCATTTTTTGTTGAATATCTTGTAAATCATTTAACACCTTGCATCAGTGCTATGAATCCATTAATCAGTGATATTTCTTAGTAGTATTACTCAACTCAGAGAGGAATGAATACGCATAAAAACAGAGCATGTGTGGAGGCTTACACAAGCAGCTGAAAAAATATAACAGTGTAATGAAAAAAGTTTTCCAGGGTGTAAAAGTATTTACTCAGCATTGCGTCATCAAAAGGGAGCTGTAGCCTACCAAAGCCTTGAATGGTTGCTTTTTAAGTGTGCAAGAAAGGGAAAGGCATGTTTTTCTCTTGTCAACTGGCATTCGATACAGGGCAGAGAGGAGGTGACCTTGCCCTGTCGGGCGCTGTGATTGGCTGACTCCTCTCTCAGAACCGGTCCCCACTGCCTGCTGAAGCTTTGGACGAGCTTTGTAAAATGATGTTAGCTACAGCTGTGGTCTAAAGAGGCTTGTTTACTCTGAAAAATAGACTATAAGCTGATACTTTGGTATGGAGCTGGCCTTTGTTGCAACAAAAAGCTCTTTTTAGGTTAAAAACAACAACACAGAAGACAATAAAATATTCACTTTATGATGATGGTGAGTGGTTCACAATGTTTTCCCTTTCAGATTGGTGAGCCAATTACTTCCAATTACTTAATTCATATGTCTAATAAAGCATGATTAAATTTAAAAAATTGATTTAGAGACGAAGAGCTTCTTATTATTCCCTCAATGAATATAAAAACCTCCCCAGAGAAAAAACAGCAGCACATCATGTTTTAGTTAACAGCAGCTTTTGAATCAGATTGTCAAGTGTTATATGATCTGTAGGATATTATTTCAAAAGCTGTCAAACAACATTCACATCGACTTTGATGCCACACATGGCCACCACCTTCCCCTAATTACTCATTTGTTACTATTTCCAATGACAGATTAGTTAATTCTAAGTAATACTACTTTAATTTTGCAGATTTTTTTTATTCGCCTCTAATATTGACTTAAATTTAAATAAATATCATTGTAGCCTTTAACCTTTAATATTGTAACTCCCGACTGCACTGACTTGATGGCAGAACTGGCAGCAGACATCTACGCTGAGATGTGGAGCCTATGTGATATTACGAAGAGTCATTTGTGGGTTGAAAGAGCTGGTTCTAGCTGGGCTAAAAAGAGCTGAAGGAACGTATGAGGTTTGTTTACCTGAGAAAGAAGGATCCAAACACTGCTCTTACATTGTAAGATGGATTGCAGAAAACTTGAGCAAGAGCATACAGCATTTGTAGATTTGAACTAATCTGTGGATGCTTATGAAAATAAATGTGTTTGGATTAAATAATTTAGTACACTCAGATTGTGGGGAGCTTCTCTGTTAGCGAGGCAGACCATTTGACTTTCATCAGGTTGTAGTGTTAACGTAAATGTTAAATTCCATAAAATTTTCACAGAATTAATGGATGAACTGTTATCAAAGTTAATGTCTTTTTTGACAGATTAACAGTAAACAGACTTAAACTGTTCACTCCTTTCCTAACAATATGCTAAAGAATGCTCCAGAGCCATCCTCAAGCACTGCATTTGTAGCTTTGAAAACAATACATGTGTATGCTAACTGCTAACTGGGACATTGATATTGATATTGACAGTAAGGCATTATGTCAGCCACCATCCATCTGATTCAGCTGTTTCTAGAAATATCAAGACCATCTTGTGACTTTTTGTCACAGGTGCCATTGTTGTGTGTGGAACCAGGGAGATGCCAATTTAATTAAAAGAGGTCAAGATGTGGTGCTGAAGAATTTGGAGAGACAGTGTTATAGCCAAAAGAGCTGTATGCTGATCAGTGTTTGATAAAAGTTATGAAAACTTATTTTCATCCTAATTTTGTGAATGCTTAATGAGACTCAACTTTGATATCTTACATGAATTTTGATATGTTAGGTACAAGTTCAAGAGACTTTAATGTTCAAATCAAGGCGAGATATTCAAAGGTTAGAACATAATGATTATTTCAACAGACTGAAAATGTAGCACACAATTACCTCTGCTTCAAACGTACTGGAGGGGTTAGATACTCTGATGGTGAAATATGGAGTAATCTCCTTGGGTCAAATGCGTTATGAAATTTCAGAGTTATTGACATAGTTAAAGAAACTATCAATACAGTTTGGGTTTTTTGTGTGCTGTTAACAACTGTTGGATCGCTCGGCTCCACATGCGGCCATGAAAGAGGCAGTGACCATGGAAATTAATGAAAAACAAGGACAGCATGTTCTGAATCCTACATGGATCCTGTTGTCTTTACATCAGAACAGCTGTCATCAGGGAAGAGACTCTTTTCTGCTACATCTGTCAGCTTACTCACTGATAATAGGCTCTGATAATGTAATGCATCCAGTACACTGAGGCGTGCTGATATCAGAGGTTCCAGTTGTCATTCAAAGTCATTGCATTGATTGTTTGGAGACAGACTGCAGTGCAGGATTTAGGGTATGATACATTAGTGAACATAAAACCTTAATAGGATTGGTCTGCGTAAAAAACTGATAAAGCAAATCATTTTAGCAGCTCTACAGGCAAATGAAGCGTTGAGTTTCTCAGGTTTCAACGTGCAGACAAAGGTATACGTTTCAAAAAGCAAAAAGTGACAGAAGCCGAATGTCTGCCGCTGCTCTTCCGACACAGCAGTCCTGAGGAATTGGATTTCTCTCCTCAGAGCTATCAGCCTTTGATGTGACACAGTGACCGTGAGAGCCAGTCATCAGGTGTAAGAATGAACAGAAACCCTCAGAAGCTGCAAATCTGAAAGCTCTGAGCCGTATCTCAATGCCAGTCTTTCTGTGCTTCTAACATGGCCGCCTGCTCACGACATTAATCAAGCCTGAACTCTAATTCTAGAAAACTAATACCATTATCAGTGTAACTGAGGCTAGAGAGAAAAACAGCTAATTAATTAAATGTTTTTTCTTTCAGTAAGCTCAAGTGTTAAGTCAGTTTCAAGCGTCTGGCTTAAACAAGATAACATTCAGTAACAGAAAGGAGCTTGACTTCCCTTTTTAATGAGACTAAAGGTCCGGAAACCTCATCTAACGAGCTATATCCAAGAACACAAATATTTGATGATGGAAGGAGGACGTTGTGGAAAAAAGAAAGAAAGAGAGCATTATGTGGGATGTTTCAGCGTGGGATTCTCAGCGACTTCAAAGCCAACGGTTGCATCGGAGCCCATCCTTGTTGTACAGAAGCAGCCCACGGTCAGGTGGTAATCAGGCTGCTTTGTGTTGCTTCTAACCGTGTTTGTGGATAATCATGACGGGCCAGTGGGCTGCTGGATGAGGCTGGTGTGGTTGTCTGGCCTCTAGCTATTTGATCATTGTAGGAGGACAGTCCTAAAGCACAGCCGGAGAGATAATCAATGCTACAAGGCGTTGAACACATAATTATGAGGATAGAGAGACATCTGAATTTCAGAGATTTGAGGGAAGGGTTTGCTAAAGGGCTGCAGAAATACTGAGAAACAAACCAGTGTCACTACTGTTGTTGGTACACAACTTTAACATCTGAATTAAGCACAAAAAGTTTAGAAAGCTCTGCCAGTGGTCACGTGACGGCTGTATGTGCAGTGGCTGATGCATGTGCAAGTAAATCCTGCACTGAATCTTTCAACCTTGAGAGAAAAACAGGACAAAGGGAAGAAGGATTCTGTGTGCAGCTGACAAAAGGGTTGAACAGATCCAAGGCCAAGCTGTTGTGATTGACACATTTCAGAAACGTAGCATCTAATCCACTGAGCTGCCAACCGAACACGGCCTTACAGAGCTACCTCTCCAATGCCGTCCTTCTCAAAAACTGGCAGGAGTCCTGACATCCAGAAACCTTAAATACAGTTTGACAAGCCTGTTAGATTGAAGCAATCTATCTCAGCCTTGTATTGTTTTATGAGGTCAGAGTCAGGCCTTGAGTTTGGCTCCACATTGAAGGGACCATTGAGGCATCACAGAGAGAGGCAGACAGGTGCACATGACTGACAGCGAGGTAAAAAAATCATGTATTGATGACATCTTTATTTCTCACAAGATCAAAAAACCTTGTGTTAGCTATCAAAGCTGCAGTCTGTCCAATGCCATTAACTATTAATGTTCTAAATTGTTAAAGATTATTTTATGGACATTTTGCCTCTGTTAGATAGGACAGCTGAGGAGAGATACGATATGTGGATGGACGATGGTGGGGTAGGTATACATGAAAGGGTCATGCCTGGGTGTTGCACCTGTGACTAATTCTTTGAGGATTGTAGTCTCTGTATTTGTGGCACCTACTGCTGGTTGCTGCTATTTAAAAATATTTATTTATTCAATCTAATCATATACATTAATTATCTTTCCTTAGAGAACTAATTACTGGTACTGGCAAAGTTTACCATTGCACACTGGATTTAGAAGGTGTACATGCAATCCAGTAAAATTTGAAGAGCTCCTACAACTTTACATAAAATGTTCCACTGGTGAAACAAGGCGTAGACTTTTAGGTGAAGCTACAATAGGAAAGGTAATAGCTTTGTTTGAACTCAGGGGCTACTTCCTTTGAAAGATGCATTTGAAGACCATTTGTGTCACAACCGCATGTCAAAGGCAGTCCCTTTTCAAAGGCTCCTTCAAATGCACCGGCACTAATGCATCCTACTTGACCTGTGCTGTGAAGAATGTATCGGGTGCAAAACTTATATAACACAATGAGTTTATGCATGCTTGAAACTTTAAATAATCTTTAAAATTCAGCTGATGGTGATTACATTTCATGATGCTGGCTTTGTTAGCTACGTACCTAGCTATGTTAGGTTGATAGCTTCTTTATAGTACAGCAGTATGTGTCTTATGCTCTTTTTTCGATAGGCAGACAAGTTATAAACACTGAAAATAGAAGTTATGTATATATTTTTTTAATGATTAAACTGAATATGTTATTGCACTTGCAGGGTGGCAATTCCTATTCTAAAAGGCATGATCCAGTAGATTTCAAATCTAGTTCAACGAAACTGTCCAACAAGTATGTATTTAAGTGATATTTTTCAGATTTGGACTGGAATGAAGCTGCTGTCCAAAATGGCCGGAGAGCACCATTAAGAGTTTCAAATCAATCACTGCGATCCAGTCCTTGAACACAATGTTCCTATAAACCTTTTGTCTTTTAGGACTTGTCTAAGTTCTGCTACAACTTCAAAATTCACCTCCCCCATGAGAATACAAAAAAGTGCTTGTTTAGACAAAAAGTGATACAGTAACGCATTAAAGTTTCATGCTATATCTTATTATCTGTCCTCATCAAATCCATCCACCAGGGCTCCAGCTAAATGCATATAAATCAATGTAAAAGATTTACTTTCATTAAAAACTGTATGAAGACACTGCTCCGTCATCAACCATCGATCCATCAACAAACTGCCGCTGTTTTTCCTTTTAGTTTTTTATTAGTGGTTCTACTCTGCCCACGAATGGATAGACAAGTGTGTGTGTGCAAATACAAGGGAACATACACTCATACCTGCATGGCTGACTCACTGCATGAACTTGGTTTATCAATGAAGAAGGGCAAGTAAGAGTGGGATTATATTCTGGTCTGCCTGTTTGGCTCCAAACAGAGAGGTTGACCCTGAGGAATATTATCCACAGACTGTGCAGCAGTGTGGACACGTTTAGTACTAGCAGCCTCATGGTATGTAGTTTTAATTTACGGGGGAACACTGTTCGAGTTGGGACTGTGCGATGGGAGGACCATGCTGCCTTCCCGCCTGTCTCAGCAGAGCAGCGGCAACAAACAAGCCAGACGCCTCTCATGTGACAGAGCCATCTCCACAATACACTGGCAGCTGATGTGTCATGTCACTGCCCTGAGAAAATCAAAGATGTTGCTATGAAATGCATTAAACAGGCTGTGGGTGGGGGCATGGAGAGGGGGGCTGAGGGAGATTTCAAAAGAACATTGCTGTGACTGGACATAGATAGAAGGAGGGCCTGCTCCTGCAGTGTCTGATTATCATCTGATCTACAATAAATCAAACACCCAAAAATAAAAACAGGCCAATGCTTCCTTTCTCCACAGTGTGATGATGTACAAACTACGAAACCACCCACTGACTGACTGTTCCAACAGCCATGAGGATGACAAATCATTGTTGTACAGTTTCCTCTAGAAGTGAGGTTGGTTTTTGGGTAAAAATGTGTTATTTCTGTTTGGAACATCATGTCTTCGGTGCAGCACAAGATTGTGTGCCATTATACAAATCACACACTCACAGCTGGATGCTCCATCTTCTAAGCATTTACGTGTCAATATACTGTAGCTCAGTATGCCGACACAGTGAGCAAATCATTTGTATCTGGAGGAGTCTGCTGTCTCAGGCGCCTGCTGATGGCAGATATTTTGAGACGTAATGATGTGAGGAAGGTGTGCTGTTCTGTGCAAGTGTAGAGCTGATGAGTAAAGTTGAAGACAGGTTTGTTGATGTTGTGCAAATTGGGAAGTTGGTTTTGGACTCAATGGAGGCATCTTGTGTCAGAGCTAATGAAGCATCTGTGAAAGGAGGAGCATACTTCAAAACCCCAAGTGACATATTCATTCTGTCCAAGTCTGTCCCAGTTTCACTTCCAAGTCTTTGAACACAGCAGCTTGGTCCATGGCCAAACACTTTGACGCTGTAGATACAACATGATTGGTTGCATCATGGCTGGACATTTTTCTGTAGTGTTTTGATCTGGAATTAAAGTATTTTGACTTGGTAAGAAGAGTGAAAAAATCTTGCTTGGGTGGCATTTGGGGGTGATAGATTGGTCAGTCACATATTGTATGAAAGTTGGACTCATAGGGCCCGATCTACTAAAGGTTTGCATGTATAAAAACATGTGCAAACTTGATAGCGCGCGCAAAGCTGACGTACTAACGGGGAGCAAATGGGATTGCGTCTGTCAAATGAGCAAAATAGCACTCGCAAATCATTTAGCGTGTTTGCCTTCATGAATATGCAGAACACATGTAGATCATCAGAACGTGCAAAATACTGGGAGGAGGAGATGCAAATTTAATCATTTAGCACACGCAATGTGATTTATCAAACCTGAAGCAGATAGCGCACGCTGTATTTGCGTCTGTATTTAGCACGTTTGAAAGGCAGGTGCAAACTGGCATATTGTTACGCACACCTGGCTGTGGTCACTGTAAAGCTCATCATAACATCGCTTTACAACATGCCCGCAAAAGCTGGGCTTACAACATGTTTTAGTCAATCAAACCAAGAGAACACAAAAATAATAGTAATAATAATAAAACAACACAAATCTAAGCAGTTCAGCACCACGGATAGCGACCGCATCATTCTGACAACCACTTTAACCTTTTCATATAATAAGGGCACAGTAGGTCACTGTATCAACAGCTATAAAGTTTAGTCAAATTGGCACAGCATCACACATCTTCACATACAAACAAAAAATCAATATGAAGTACTCGGCCTACTCGCCACTGTTTGGACGAGCCTTAAGCTCCGCAGACTTGTCCACGATGCACTATATGTCCATTTTCTTTGATCTGTCACTCTCAATAGATAACATGATATGTCCACTCAGTCTATTCTGTCCCATCGTGCTCATTAAGGGGTTTTTAGTTAGTTTTAACTTGGAGAATGATTGCTCACTGAGCTGCGCCAGGCAGCTCGGCGTAACTCCTCATCTCGTGCTTGCAGCAGTGTGTTGTGGTGAATTGACTCAAATATGTTCACAGCTCCATTTAAGCTGGTGAATCTTTGGGACAGTTGCTGGATGATGATATCAGGCATTAAAAACGTTCACCCGAAAGTTGCTCCCTGGGACAGTGAGGCGACTGTCTTCATCCAAGTGACGCCTAACTTTTCTAGAGCAAGACTGGCAGACTTAGCCTCATCAAATCGCTCTCTAAACTCCATCAAAACACTGATTGCATTTTGGAGTAGAGTAGATGCGTTTATTTTATCGGCAGATCTTCTGTTTTTTTCTCACATCATTCACCTTTTCACAGATGGCCTCCCAAATCGCGTTTCTAACACTGAGATTTCTCTGCTGGAGTTCACGGATGTGTTTATTTCCCTCCTCCACAAAGACCTCCAACTCCATGTCTTCAAACTTAATTTATCGCTTCAGGCCACTCTGCTCTCTCAAACTCTCCATGGTGACAGCCGATAGCACACGCAAAATCCTCATAAATTAGGGCGGTCCGCACCACTTTTGCACTCGTTATCATTTGCGCACGCAGTCTTAGTAGATCACCCGCCCAGAAATAGCACGTGCAAAATTATTATTTGCACACACAAATTAGCGCTCGTTATTTGGGATCTTAGTAGATCAGGCCCATAATGTGCAATGTTATGCAATGTTACAAGATGTGTTATGTTAGTTTGGGTGTTAGATAGGCCATACATTTTGTATTAGTAGCCCAATTTGTGTTACATCACTGAGTAAGTACAGATTGAAACCTAAAACAGAATCTTTACAAACCTTTACCAGTAATTTTGCATTGCCTGAAGCTCTCATGAGGAACATGGGGGTGGATTTTTTCAGGGTAAAATTGGGATGATGTATCACTTCGCATATCTTGTCCTATACATGGTAAAGCAGTGGTTTAATGCTTTTTTATGTCCAACATGAAACTCATTCTAAATCTTTGTCATGGAAACATCTTATAAGGTCTGTTTCTGCAGCATGCTGTCAATTCACCATGTAAAACTTGTTCCCAAAGCAGCAGTGACAAGCAAATAAAATAACTACATAGAAATAATCTTCTCTGAGGTAGCCTGTTTCATCGTTGGTCAAACACACATAGCAGTATTCCTTTCAGACTGTTACATTAAAAGCTTGCATTCAACCACATTGCAAAGGTAACCAAGTATTTGATTGTTGCATGTACAAAAGTCATTCTTAATTACTCTCAAAGTTACGTTCAGGAAATCCAAATAAATACAGCAAATCGATATAATAGAAAGATATCTATAAAAAAACTGTACTCAACAACTTATCTTGATGTTCATTTCTAAGGATCAAACACTACAAAGTGTTTTGTCACCTGCTGCTCTTCTTTGATGGGGAGAATGAGCCACTTCATAAAATGAGCTCTCAGCAAACAGTTTCCAAACACTCTTTTAATTTCTATCAACAATATTCATTTTCTGAGGTTACTTTTATGTAGCTGCTCATAAACAGATTCATTACACGTCTTGTGCAACCAGCTCAAAATAGAAAACAATTCATAAAAATGTCCTCCTCCAGCAAGCCAAATTCCTCTAGGGAAAAAACAATAGCCTTGATATCTTCAAACAAATGCAAGTATGCAAGCTCTGCTCTAATGTTTTCTGCTGTGCTGCACTGTGCATAGGGAGGTACTTTGCATATCTATTATGCGGTTTCTCTGTGAACAAGCAACCTTGTGGAACTCATCCGAAATCTGCTTTATATTTCTTTTGAAATCAATTTTCAGCTCGTTGCTGTTTTCAAGTCTGCCAACGACAACTGCCTACAGGCACAGGGATCACAGCGCTCTTGTGCGAGGAAGAGCTTCACTAATACTTTCCTTGCTTAACTCTGGGAGGATGCAGACTCTTAAGACTACTGTATACACTTGGCCAACTTAGCTCTGCTTTACTTTCAAGTTATGCCCCAATGAATGTGTGGAGAATGTTCAAAACATGAGGTCAACCGCTGCTTCCATAAGGTTCTGAATTACTTAACAAGAGCCTTTGACACTACATTGGTTCAGTGTCAGTGATACGTTCAGCTTAAACCAATAATAGAAACTCAGCATGTTCTTACCTGTTAGGTGTCAGCATAAGCAGATGGTTGAATGGTCCAGCAGAAAAAGAAGAAGAGAAAAAAACAAAGTCAGTCACAAATTAAAAACCTGAGTTTCTTTGCTAGCAACTCAGTGTGTAAAAAAACTGTATGATACCAGTTTTACATTCAACAAAACAAACAGGAGTCAGTATGGCCAAATGGGGCAGCAATAGTCTCATATTTGCAATTTTTTTACTCTTCTTCTTCTCACTTCTTCAATTTTTTTCATTTTTTTTTTCATTTTTTTTATTTACAAGTTCAAAATAAAGACATTATATCAAATCAAAAAATAAACAAAATGTATGCTGAATTGAAGGCAAAGGCATTTGAGCTGAAAAAAATGTTAATACAATGGTCTGACATTATTGAAAGTGTGGTATTTGGGTTATTGCTGATAGCACAGTAGAAAGGGTCCTGGTTCCACAGCATGACAAGCTCTGCCCCAGCCTTGTCGTCAAATTATATTATGGTAACATCATATTATGTCAAGACATCTGACTCAGTGGGTTACATTAACACACTTCAAATGAATTAACATTGCTGATTACTGCACGTTTCTACAGTTCATTTAGCAAAGTTTGCACAATGCCCTGCAAACTTTTTTATTAACTTTAAAGCTCTATCATCTGCAAAATATAATGTTGATCTGCATGATACAAGACACATTTGCAATGTGTGATTACATTGTTTGATACAGGAGTAATGATACAAAGTGTGATGAATAAATAAATGGTGATATTGCATTCCATCTGATGTTTTTTATGTTTGTCTGTGTCTCTCCCTAATCCAAAATAAATCAAGAGCTTTTTTTTTTTTTTTTACCACTAAATTGGCACCAATTAATCTGAGGGGGGGCTCACAGCTAGCTTGAGCTTCATCTGACTACATTAAAATGATCTGAAATTATGGCCAACCAATAGCTCAAATATTCATCCTGAGCTAGAAAGCATTGTTTTTTTTTAGTAAAATTTTTCAAATTGTATTTATTCTAATAATTTCAGATTTATCATTATATTGCAAACAATACATTTAAGAATTGTTATGCAGCCTAATTATATTGTACACATTTTAAATTGTTTGCTTTAATAACTATTTGTTTATGTATTATTTCCTTTAAGTTACGTTTGCTTCCTATTTTTATTCAATTTTATCTTTATTTTAATGCACAAATAACATCAAGACTGCATAATCCCATGAACAAAACTACGAAATAAAAGATTAAGATTCTTTCACTACTCCTAAGTTATACCAAATATTTAGCTAGAGCCAGCAGATATTAAGCGTAGCATAGCACAAGGACTGGAAACGGAGTAACTACCAGCATCACTCCTTCAAAAGGAAACGACGTCTGCCTACCAGCTTCAATTTATTGCGACTTTGGAAATCATCTGTGACTTTAAAAAGTGCTTTAGTTGTCCTTTTGGGTCAGCATACATTTCTAAATGTCTTCTTTTAACAATTATAGCAACTGATCACAAAGGAACATGTCAACATTTACTGGATGACAGATATCTTTGTGTCTGAATGAAGGTGGAGCTATACAGTCGAATTTTCTCACAGTCCAAAATGTTTAGTGATTATGGTAGTACACATGAACCGTTTCTGCTCCTCAGTTTTAACACTGCTTGATTTTCACTTTTTAGGTTAATTGATTTACAAAGAAACCAAAACACAGTCTACAAAATGTCACACCCCAAATTTGCAGATACTTAATACAAATGATACAGGGTGCAGTACTGTGTGGTTATGCAAAGTGTTGAACTACATCACTATAGCCTGACAGTCTTCTGTCTACACTTGTGCATGTGCGTGGATATTATTTTTCTCTGTGTATTTCTCCATTTCTGGATGTTTGTGAAAATGTATGCGTTGTGGGAAGAAAATTGTGAGGAACAGGAAAAATGCATTAAAGGTATTGTACACTGGACAAACAGTACACACACTGCACACTCATTGACAGGCTGCTGGATATAGGAGAAGCAAAGGAGCAACTTAACCTCCATCACAATGAAACAGAGAAACCTCCAGGGCCCATTCAGGACAATCTCAAGACATTCCCTGTTGACTCATGCTTCCCTTAAAGCTATTTTCCACCCCCATACATGTTAATTAATGCTAGTGCGTGCCCTAAGGTTCTCTATCAGCCTGTGTCTTTCTGCTCTTGCCTGCAGCCATCAGCCCTGCGGCCTCAGTGTGGACAGCCCTTGGCCCCTGGACCCTAGCTTCCTCCAGTGTAACTCCACATCTTAGCTTTAGGGCCTTGCTCATGGCAACACAAACTAATATCAGTGAGGGAAGGGTGAGGGGGCGTTCGGTTTACCAGAAGAAGGGAGAGGAAATGGAAATGGTTGAGAAGTCAATTAAACTTGTATGATTGCCCATCTTAGCCCATTAAAAAAGATGTTAGAGTATTGGACTGAATGTGATATGCTCAAGAAAGGAATTCATGGAGGCCATTGTTTTAGCCCAGCTTTCATGTCATCTTCCTATTTAGCCTTGACAGCCTGTGTTGCTGTTTCAGAATAAATCACCAGTAATTTAATTATTTATACAGTAGTATTAAATAAAACATTAGGGAAATTATATTTTATTGAATTAAGTGCTCACCTTGGTAATTAATCTACATTTGATATGGCCTGGCCTGTTTAAATTATGGACTAACTGGTGGTGGCTGCACTATGAACCTCTCACACATTCATATCTTTCCCTGGAACATAATGTAGATTATAGTGGATCTTTCTATAATTAATGTCTTCTGTTAGTATCTCTAAAATAGAACTATCACTTACATTTTTTGGCAAGGGTGTAACAGTGAGGACTTTTAGCACCGAGAAGCTGAAGGGTAAAAATTCTATTAAGATTTTTCTTCAGTGAGAACATTGTCTAATACTATTAAAGTAACACTACTGAGATAATACCGGGGGTGCTGTTGCTCATTAGAGTTGCTTTTAATAACCAGCTCGGTGTGTTTATGACCATAATGGTCCCCCTAATATTAGAGTACTGAATGTCAATTAAAAGAGAAAGGAGATGTCAAATTTGGTGCCAACATGGTCACAGAGGACCCAAAGGCAGACTGTGACCCAGTATAGCTCAAATGATGACAACATACAGATTAAAGAATGGTGGATGGGCAAGAGTCGGGCTAAAAAAGTCGTCCAGTCCAGACATACCAATTCAGTGAGAAGGAAGGAAAATCAATAGTCCAAAAAAGAGGCAGATATCATGACAACCAGAAACACAGCAACTGCTGGAAGGCTTTTCATGAGGGACAGTCAGGAATAGCACAGAGACATGAAATAAACAGACCGACTGAAAACACTAAAAAGCAGAGGCAAATCAGGCAAACCAGCCTGGGCGGGGCCAAAAACAAAGAAGTGGGGAACAAGCAAGGGCAAAATGTTTAGTATAGGAAACAAGAGGATAGGTGCGTTACACAAAAAGATGATTCAATATAAAACAATCGACCAAAGGAGCAGACAGAGATACGCTTTCTGACAGCATTAAGTGCTAAAAAAGTGTCTAAATATACAACACGCTGTGGTGGAAATCTGGAAATGGTAGACTTAAACAACAACGGTTTGCCTTTGTGAGCTTTATTCTGGCCTTCAGTGAGTTTTGCAAAGCGGTCAGCTGGCAGAGTTATCTAACAACCGAGCCAAGGTCTGCTCAATTGACCCAGAGTGAAGATTCAACACGTTACTTATTCTCTTCAGAGAATAAGATGAACACATCATTAAACATCTTCAAAGAGCTGCAAGACAAATAAGAGACCTTTATATGACCTCTTGCTTCCTGGTCACCCTCCTGACTTCTCACCTTCTGGTCAGCTCCTCAGCCATGGGAACAGATAACAGTATGCAAATCACAGAAGGTCTGGTATGTATGAATGTTTCTAGTTTCTAATCAACACAAGAACAACATACTGTCATGTCTGTATTTTTCCCATCACAACACATACACCATTAATGCTTGTCAAGTCAAACTTTATTGGCACAACACCTTTTTTTACACAAAGCAACACTATGAGTATCACTGTCAGTGTTGGTCATTCTTAAGATAAGTTCAACTACATGGTAGAGCTGACCGCAGTTGTTGATAGCTTTCATGCCGGCTCCCTGGACAGTTTCCCAATAAAGGGACCAAGCTCACTGGTATCCCCTTTGGATAATACATTTACTACTGACAAGAACCTCATGTAACCCCACGTCAAGGACTATCCCTTTAGGGAGTTTGAGAATTGGCAGCAAATAAACATGATAAAATACAGAATTGCAGGTATTGGAGCAAAACACGCCCTGCTTTTCCAAAGTAAACGATGGTATAGCTGCAAAACACTGTTTTTAATTATCCCTCTAATTGGTAATGAGACAAAGGAAGCCATTATTCCTCTGTAATTACCTCCTATTTAAAGAGCTGTGAATCAAACATTTAGTTTCAGAGATATTAGTGCTGTGATGATGGCTTCCCTATCTTATATACACAGATCAGAGCTGGCTCACATACTATTTGCAAATAGTTATTAATGTGTGTCTGAACTGTTGGGAGCTGTGCAGGTGGGACTGACAATTCAGATGGTGTCAGATAAGCTGTCTATCACAGAGCAGAGGACTAAATTGAATTAGGGAGCTGTATAGCCGGATAGTATGAGGAGAGGTTTCTGTGAGGCACTGAAGAATAAAGGTGTCAATCAAACTGTAAATGTTATGCTACACTGAAAATTCCCAGGTGCAGACCAGGCTGAATTAGCATAATGTAGCCTATAGGGATGCAGTCTAGTTTAACAGAGGGATCACGCTCCATAATTATTTGAATGTTACAATTCCCATGCTTGAGGTTTTTTGTATAATTAATAAAAGCTGCAACAAGCTAAGGAGTAATGTGATGTTCAAGTTCAGCAAGGTAAAGGAATTAAGGATTACGTTTCCATTGATCCTCCAGCTCTCTGACACCATGCCTCTTCAACAAAATATTGACACACCAAGTTTTTTTCTGTGAGGCTCAATTACAGTGCAGCTTCTAGTGTTTATCAAGATAGCTGTAATTCTGTCAATGAGCTAAGTGCCCACTTGAAGCGTTGACAACTTTGCTCAGATGTAAGAGTAAATTTGAGAATGGAGGAGACATTTCTCCCTGAGGAATTTGTAGTATCTTACAACTTACACGTTATATGTTATGTGACTAACGTACAAATGAAGAATAACTATGTGTTTTGAATACTGTTTATATTCACATTAATCACATTTAATATTTGCTGGTTAAGCCACTGGAAATTTTGGGTCAAATACCTGAGATGTAAATATGATGTCAAAGTTAAGAATCTCAGTAAGTATCCAATAAAGTCTGAGTAAAAGCAAGCCAAGTCTAAGTCCATTTTTGAAACTGTGGAGGAGTGGATGAATGCAAACTGATTAACAACTGCTCGCCTTATACATAATGGCACTTGTGACAAATAATAAGTAGGAGCAGGAGCACTATCATCTACACAAAACTGCACTAAATATATACATATATATTTATATATACTATACTGAATGGTGGCTTGCAAAATGCTTTTTATATATCTTAGAAGTGAGCATGTAATGTAAACTGATGATCTGTTCTTCAAGCTATGAATGTGTTAGCTAGTGTCAAGTTCTTATGTGCCTGAACATCTGCTGTAAAATCAACAAATCAATAAAAAAAGCACTGTTAGGAGTTTTCATGTTGTGTTGGTCCTGCTAACCCCTCTAATGAATTGTTCTCTCTAGTTCTAACTATGGCCACTTCTAGGTGAATAGTAGTAGTAGTAGATGCCTCTGCTTTTCTCGTGGAAAGTCGTACCTGAGCACAGGCACTAAAAATCAGTATAAAGAAATAACTAATCTTGTTGCTGATAATCTCATTTTACTACATAGATACCAGGTGGGTGAAAAAAAAAGGATGACTACACAGAACAATACAAAACACCTGGTCATGCTCATGCATCTGTTAATCTGTGTATGGCTGCTGTTGAATAATCTGATTGATTTGCTGATTAAAGCCCTGTTCGCAGGGGATTAGTATTACCTGGGGACCTCTGATAATTTGTAATGATTGTGGAGGATGTACGGACAATTTAATTATGTGCAAATTAACCATGTCTATAATTTGTAAAGTAAAAATTCCAGGCCAAATCACCTACCATATGTCAGGAGGTTCTCTGATGATATTAATCAAGTCTGATCAGCATCTCAGTAATTTGTGCTGGTAATAGTTTTTAAAAAAGGCAGCCTTTCAGCCACTTACTGGTCAAAAATGATCAAGGGTGTGTGTAAGGTTTTGACACCATTTGGGTTCAAACTCAGCTTTAGTTTTTTAATGTCCATCAAACACTGAAATCTCGGAGTGGTTCAAAAATGACCAGAGCTTCCAGGCAATAATAATCAAATTCTTATAGTGCTTGATTGTATAATTTTGGTGATAAAATCTAAGTAAAACCTATCATGAGAGTTTACAGAACCTTCATGAGAATGTTTTTATGCTTATGCTTTTGTACATCAGAACATAAAACACACAGTTGAAAATATATTGTGAATTGTGTTTCATTGGTTTTAACACTTGTGCTCTCTCTGCTTGATAGAATCCCACCTCAGCAATTCAAGGATCACCAGACATTTGACACAAATCTTCACTATGACTTCTAACTAATATCAACCAGTTCAGATTTTTCCTACAGCCACTGAAGGCAGCGTAGTGTTAATTAATTAGTGCCGACTCAGTTGATGTTTATGCTCAACACAATTAGTCTGGCTCTATTGGCTTAGTTTGCAGGAGGTAAAATTAGCTGAGGGAGAAAGTGGGTTCATGTAATGAACTTTAAGATGTGATGAACTCCTGGACTCAAGAGATACACATACACACACACACACACACACACACACACACACACACACACACACACACACACACACACACACACACACACACACACACACACACACACACACACACACACACACACACACACACACACACACCTGGCTAATCAACAGTTTGATGTTTGGTTTGTTGTTGCTGGTCCCACAGGTTGAAGAGTCTACATGGAACCGTCTTGTTGCAGCTGTAGAATGAAGCTGTAACCTGATGTTAACACAGGTGTTTTCAGAAAAAAGTGTATTTGACTTGTCATAGCAGAAAAGCACAGGTGTATGTTTTAGTATTAATGATGGCTCTGTTCCGGTGTGTCAGTAAGCCAAGCCAGTGAATGGGAGTGCAAATTACCAGAAGCCTGCAAGCTGTTGCTTTTCTGGCTGATATCGCCAAATGTCTAGTAAAGATTTAATTGTCATATCTGGACCAGTTAAGAGTGGAATAATTGATGGTCAGCTGCGCCATGTAGAAATTAAAAAAGTATTTGCCTTGCTAGGTTTATTATTAAACATAAAGCAATCACTTTATATTTGCTTGGACCCTGACTTTAATTTCCCAATCATGTTCTCATAACGCTGAGTACACAGGTAATGGACAATACACTTTTGAGGTACTCTTACTTTCTTTGAGTATGCTACTTTTTATGTCTACCCTACTTCTGTAGAGGGAAATATTGTACTTCCCAATAAATGACACACCATGAAAAAACTGAAAATAACGTTGGCAGCTGGCCTCTGAGTAGATATTACTCATAGCAGAAGCACAAAGGAGAAAATGCCACTGGGCTATACTTGGTCCACATTAGTCAATATCACCATTTACTCCCTGGCAGATTGGATTTTGGATTGAAATAGGAAAAAAGAATCAGTATTATCTGTACCAAGATACAAGATTCAAATTCAGCTTTAATATTCAGTTCAGTAATTCAGTAATGAATAACAAAACAGTCACAGAGGCCTTCTGATCTTTAGAAAAGCTTTTGTTCCTTATACTTTTCTAATAATATATTTCTACCTCCGTCAAACTATCAATTCGCAACCTGTCTTCTATTGTTGTATCACTTTTTGACTTAACTCACAGACCTTCATCCTCCACTCATTGAGCTCTGTATAGTAACTCTTGGAGCATGATATTATAATTGTAGGAAGCTGTCAATCAAGCACAGTCTGTAGATACTGACACCTGTGTGGGAGGCCTTTGAGTGTGTAGGAGCTCTAAAAAGTTTCCATCACTTTAAGAAAAGTGCTTTGAAATAGTATCATATAATGTTCTGATCATTATCAGTGACCTTGTGTGACACCCTGTCTTCACACCTCTTTCATGCCCCCTGTGTAAGCAGTGGAAACTCATGTCAAGTTTTGATGGTCACATTGAAGCTTCTGATCACCATGTCTCCAGGGATCATAGCTTTGCTATAGATGCCCCCCTTTTCCCAGGAAAGCCTCACAATTCAACTGGGAGAGGCAGAAGTAAAGCTCATTATGTGAATGTTGCCATGCTCCAGATCAGTCAGCAAAAATAATTAGGTGTTACATTACTGAGTGTCATATCTTGTGAGAGACTGAAGCCATCCAGTTGGGATCGATTGCACTCACTTTGTGTGGGGAAAAGTAATAAACATAATTAGGATTTTTGCTGCTTTTTGAATTAGAGCCACACAGTGTGACTGAATGGGCTGTGTGTATGCACTCAAGCAGAACGCCTTGCCAATTACCACAAATCATAGTCAGCTGGTTTTCTACCTCCTTTAATAGGACTCAAACTTCTCTCCCGCCTCTGCTGAGCTTCGTTGAGCATGGCCCATTCAACACTTCCGTCTAATGTCATGCTCATTAAAATATAAATTGGTTTATGATTACTACCTGCAAGTTTGCAACTGGACCAACAGATAATGATTTGGCCTGAGGCGGAACAGATTAAAGGGCAGGGTAGTTAGTTATCAACATGTTCATAGTAAAATCATACTGTCACTGCTTCAGATGATACAACTCTACTGTAAAGAAGAATTGTCACATTTTTATTCTAGATTTGTTCTTGTACGTACTTGTGCATTACTGCCAATGACTAAACAAAATCAAACAATCTGTCTCAATGTGTGGGCCGAGATTGCTCCATTGTTTTCTGGTTGTATTCCACAACAGTTCATAAATCCATGAACTGAAGGAAAATAAAATAAGACCCTCCATTCGTGTTTTTTATGAGTCTTACAGTAAAAGTGTGAGATTTGGCCACTACCCCTTTTCTCTCATGTTTATTTTAACTAACTGAAAGAATCTTTTTTTATCCATTAAATACTAATGCAACAGAAATGTAGTTCAATAAATAGATTGTTTCTAAGCTATGAGTTGACAAGAGATATGTCTAGTATTTAAAAATGCTGCTCAAGGAGCGCTTTGACTGAGATATGCACAGGAAAGCTAGCGTTATGTCAATATGTCAATAACATTTGAGTACACCGGAAATAAAATGTGGGACTGTTTTAAAAGAAAACCACCCAGTTAGCCAGCCATGTCACTGTCCTTGAAGTCAACGTCAACAAATAAAAGATAGTACTTTGTGCAGTTTGTGTGATAAAAGGAACCATCTTTTAATGTTGAAATTGTGAGAAATTGAAGCTCTGCCCTCAGTTGTCCCTCTTTAATTAACTGTTCATGTCTATTCAGCCGAATCCCAGGAACAAACGCTTATATTCTCTAAATACGGTATGGAAATTATAAAGTGTCTCATATTATCATTAGAAATTAGCTTGTAAATGAGTGGCATAAATCATACCCAAAGGCTTTGACTACACACCTGATACTGTGGTTAGTTATTTTAGATATAAGATGATATGTAGTCAGTGGTTCATTTTAAGCAGTGAACAGGGTTTCATTGTAATTACTTAAAATTGATTATTCAAATTAAAAACTGGTATTCATAGTTTTCAGTCACGTGACCACCGCAGCAATCTGGAGGGCAAAAAAGAGCGTAGTAACATGACGGCTTCCATTCATACAGGCGTGTAAAACCATCTCTCCCTCTCAAAAGTCCACTGTCAAGCCTCAACACTAAATATTAACCTTCTCCTTACCTAAGAACACTTTATCACCAGACTGTTAGGATAAAAGTGTCCGGCTCTGAAAAAAGAGACGTTTTTTCTAAGCTAGCGATAGCTGGTTTGCTAGCGGTGTCGACAAGTTACTACTGGAGTTGTTTACATCGGTCCACACACAGCGATGATGTCAGGAGTACTACATCCACTAAACGTACATGAATTAAAATACTCTGTGGTTACTTCAACTTACCATTAATGAAATGTTCAAAGCTCAAAGACGTGGACTTTTATTGTCGTTTTTTTCCCTCACCAGGGGGGCGTTCCACACATGTGTGTCGTCACGTGAGAACTATGAATAATAGATATGGATGCTAGAGCAAAGTATAGAAATATTTGTTTTCATGACAGTACATTGACTGTTCTATCCTTCCAGCACTTCATTTCTTTTCCTGAAATTCCTGATATCACAATGACCTCCATGCCAGTATATGTTGCTTTTCACTTATCAGCTAGCTCCTTGTGCCAAAAGCCAGAAAGAGAGAATAACATGCAAGAAGAAGCTAAGTGCAGAAGCACTGTAAACTGCTCATTGCAGATTTCACACAGCAAGTCAGACTGACTGTACAGGTCTGCAAATAGCTATCTTTTTTAATGACTATTTGGCGTATCAATGACATCTACAAGTAGCATTTGCATCAGTTGCAGACTGAAATAGGTTTTATTGCTGTTCTTAGGATTGGCACAGAAATACATCTTACAGTGAATTAAAATGGAAATTTTGAATGTAATGGTTTTGACTGAATTACAGCAAGTTGTATTCCCAATATTGCAGAGTAACACAATGTGTATTGTATCATGACTCATGTATCATGATAAGTATTGTACTGTGACCCATGTATTTGTTATGTGTATCATATCATTAGGTCTTTCTCAATGCCCAGCCCTAATAATAGAAGCCTGTACAGGATGGTACAGATCCCAGTCACACGAATGGTAATGGTAATGCTGCCACTCTTTGTTTATTCCCATTACCATTCGAAAGAAATAAATTGACATATTTTACAGTCTGGCGTCAGTCGAAACAGTAAACTTTTGATGTTTGAATAATGTGTGTACACATGGTTGCAAATTAATGCTGTGTTTTGCGTGATTTACCGCAGGTATCACTCATTTGCCCAGGACTTGCCTCATGCTGTTCTCATATTTGTTGTTGAAGTGAGTATATTCATGCTGCTACAATTTCAAAGCATTATTTCTTTTTGTACTGGAATAAATTCTGCTTGCTGTGTGGCTTTGTGTGGAGACTGTAAATTAGAGTTATGTTAACAAACAGAAGGGGTGCACTTGATTCTATGAGTTTGTTTCCTTCTAGTGAAAAGCTGTCTTTGTTATAGGCTCCATAAAGTTGCCGCATAGGTAAGAATTAGCTGCCACTCACACCAATAAATACCTGCTAACTGTAGCAGAACGCTACAGGAAATTTTCCTATCCACAATAACAACAGGGTGTGAAGTAGCCACATCAAATCCAGTTTTCCAGCAGTGATTCTCTGTTTGTATGTATGATTGGGGGCTATTGTGTAGTGCAAGGTTTCAGCTCTGGTGCCAAACACATGAAAACACAGCTGCAGATCAGAGGACAAAGAGTCTGAACCTCAAGACCTCCTGCTACTCCCACATACAAGCAGCCAACATTTGACACAGACGTGTTGATCCCTGTCACAGGTGGAGGATCTCTTTATATTAAAGCCTGGTATATTTCAATATCCTGCCACACACAGAGCATGACATTTATATTGAAATAAAAGTAGGACTCTAATTAATCCACATAGCCGCTCAGCTTCATAACAGCCTCCTCCATCATGAACACATTGAATTAAATCGAGCATGACTCATTGGAAATGCAAAATGGATGTTTGTTTCAAATATGCATACTTATTGAGAACAATAAATGGGCCTAATGGACTTTCATACAACTGCCACCGTTCTAATATCTTATTCTTGCCACTCTGCTATATAATACAGGAAAGTGGCGTGGTTACAATTGGCTGTAATACACCGGGCTCAGCAATAACTAAATATGAAATGGATTTTAAATAATCAAGCTGCAAATGATATTAGCTGTAATCCATTACAACTCCTGTAAAAACCACCACAGTAATCAGAACACAAGCACTTTGAATAGCTCTCTCACTCACTAATTTTGAAGAGTTGAATAATGTGGCCTTGTGGATTCATGTGAAATACAATCACAAGCTGTTCTTAAAATGAAAGAAAAACACTCAGATCCAGAAAGTTGTATTCAAATATTTATATAGATGTTAGTGTTACTACGTCACTAAGTGTAGAAATTGTTAATGTTGTGGTAAGTCACTTCTCTGTTCCTGTGAACATTAATTCAGTTAAAAATTTAGTTTTCTTTACAATATTTGAGACATTTAGCTGCATTTACTTTATAAATTGTTTGTGTAACTAAATAAATGTAAAATTTGTTGTTTTATTGGCATGTAGAGTAGTTTTAATCCAATTTGTGAAACTGACTAGCGATCAAACTAATTACCAACCGATTTGTTACTGTGTTCTAGTGTGAACAGACAACTGCTTTTTATTTTATCTGATCTGATCGTCTGTTGTGTCCCATAATCACATAAGTTACGATGAATGTTTAAAATATTTGTTGGTAGTAATCTATGTTGTTGTGAACGATCTGTAAATATTAATTTACTGCAATAAATTGCATTTATTGCAATAAATATTGCAATAACTGACAACTGCAATAAATTGCATTTATTGCAGTTGTCAGTATTAAATCTGAGATTTCCATCCATCCATCTGGTTTCCTTCACTGTGTGGTACAGAGGTTACATAGAGCTGGATAATACAGACATCTCTTTATTGAACATCTATCATCAGAATACAAGATGGATATAGCCAACTGAACTAAAGCTTACATTACATCCTCAGAACTAGTTAATGTTAGGCAAGCTTACTTTTTTTCAAGTAACAATGCTAGGCGACAATTATTTTCTCATTCAAGTCAAATATACTTTATTTATATATTACCTTCAAAACAATCAAGGTGACTCGCTTTGCAAAGTCAAAAGGTACTACAAGAAGACAACAACACATTTTAATATAAAAATGTACAATCTGTCAGGATAATAATGATCACATCCCAAAAGGAAGGACAAAGAGAAAAGATGACTCTTCAACAAAGATTTGAAACATTAAGGACTTGTGGGCAGATCTTATTTCAAGCAGTAAAAAGCTCCACAGGCTAAGGGCAGCTACTGCAAAGGCTCCATCACCCACGATTTCAGGTGTTTTATGCATACCTATGAGCAGCCAATTGGTTGACCTCAGTGCTCAAGCTGGAGTATGTAAATAGAGAAGTCCAGCCAAGTAAAGCAGTGCCAATCCATTAAGAGCCTTACAATACCATTTTAAATCAATTCAATGAGGGACTTGAAGCAGGTGGAGAGAGAACCGCACAGGTGTGATGTGGTCCCTCTTTTTATTTCCAGCCAGGAGGCGAGCAGCAGCATTTTGAGCGAGCTGCAGGCACTTAATAGATGACTGCTCAAAGCCCACATACAAAGAATTACAATAATGAAGACGAGATATTATGAACAAATGTATCACCCTCTCTAAATCTTTAGTAGGGAGATTGGCCATTACTTTATCTTTCAGTCTCAACTGAAAGTAGATGGACTTCAGAACAGAAAATATCTGCCGGTCAAACGGTGTCAAACCACTGTCAAAATAAACACCAAGGCTCTTAACAAAAGGGGGAGTACAAAAGGCCAGAGGGCCAAGAGAGCCTCAGTCTTTTTCTCAGGTTGAGAAAGCACAGGCTTAATCCTGATTTATGTCTTTTAGACAATTTAGCAATGTCTCTAGTGAGCCACCACTGTTCCATTTCAAATGCAGGTGTAATTTTCCCATCATCTGTAAAGCAGTGAAATGAGGGATCACATACTTGGACAATAGACCCCAGGGGCAGCACAAATAGATAAAGCGTGATCTGTACCACTCTTGAGGGACATTGGGCCGTCTCAGAGAAACAATCTCCCCAAGAAGAAACCTTTATCTGTCAGGTAGGATTGAAACCATCTGCGTGTTGCACTTTTTATTGTAATACAAATTTCCAAACATGACGATTGGATGATGTGATCAACGATGTCAAAGACAGCCATTCAAAAGTTGCAAAACTGCTGAAGTAACATTATGGCAACAGGCTGAATCCTCATTTAAAAAAACAAAAAAAGGTTTGAGATTTTTTTTCCAGAGAATACTAATTATTGAGGTTTTTTTATATAAAGGATGCAAAGGCTTCCATTGTCCTTATACTGATAACATGATGGTATTAAATATGACATTTTATGAGTAATAGGAGTCTGCATCTCATGTGGGTCTTCAATGGATATACAGGAAAGACAAACAAAAAAAAATTAACAAAAAAGGCTATTGTGAAAAACCTTCCACTGAGAAAGCAGGGATTTTGCACATTCAAGGCTGGTACTCAGTTTGAAAGGAGACCCACCACTGTGCTGCAGTGGCAGACGTGACACAGAGAAACCTTGAGATTGCTTCTACTCAGGCATTGAATCAAGTCTCTGTTCAAATCTGGCAATAAGACACCTCTTGCTGTTGAGTGGATGGACTTATCTTCAAGTTCATTCAGTGCGTCACTGCACTTCAGTTACATCTTAATTAAACTGTTACTTGATCCACTGTGAGGTGAAACAACTGTCTGGAGTTTGTTGTCTTCAGAACACACATTCAGATAATCTGTATTTGTTGCTAGAAACACATGTATTTATAGTTCAGTTGATTGTGCAGATTTACTAGGAAAGATAATTTCCAACATTTCTCATGAAGAACATTATGCAGTTTTCTCCCACGAGACACTGCATGAATTTTACCCATTAATAAAGCATGATGAAAGGCGTTTTGACAGCTTTTACAGCAGGCAAAATCAGCAAGAAAAATAAGAGCAACTACAAGGGAAGAAAGGACTGAAAATATTGCAAGCAGCAGTCATAATCTGTGTAAAGCTTTCAGTTTGGTCCAGGGAGGTAGTATATGGTATAGTTCTGGCTTGATATCCATCATAAAGTCAGCATTTCCAACAGCTGGCAGGTTGCACATCATAAGAAGCTGAGTAAGGAAATAATGAAATAGAAAGTCAGAAAACCACATCGGAAGTTTACTTCTCAAAGAGAGAGGTAAAATTATTTTGCTGTAGCAAAAGATGTGTTTTTCAATTGGAGGGGAAAACCACAGACCTTGCTCACAGTTGTGGCAAGCATAATTAAAATGTTCATCTGCTGTGGATATAGTAAAAAAAAAAAAAAAGTAGTTATCCATCTCATTGACACTATTCCAATGAGTCGGTTGAAAAAAAAAACGAAAATGTACCAGCTGTAATATTTGTTTTCTTAACCACAGTGTATGCGTGGATGCCTCTGTTCTGGTGTGTTTTAAGTGCCTAAAGTTGTATTAAACTTCAGCAGACCATGAGGAAATTGGCCTGAATTAAATGAGATGCATCAAACGAGCAAGAAGAAGCAAGAAGAGCCTCAACAACACAACTTGAGAAACGACCACAGTAGACAAACAAGTCAACATTTCACTGCCATGTGCTGGAATTAATGATACTGCTCATATTTTCTTCTCCCCTTTTCTCCTTTATTTGAAACGCCTGTCATAAAATAAACAAGGCTTCAGGCTGTGCCTCATAAACCTCCCCTGCGGTGACGGCGGACCTTTTTGACAGAAAAGCCCAATCAAAGCAGCAACGGGTCAATGTGGAGATGTTCCAGGAGTGTGAGTTATTGCTGGGTTCACAGTGTTATTTTAATGGGGCTCCAAGCAGTAGCTGTAAAACCTTTGGCAGCGTGTTGGCTCTGCAGGAAAAGCCATTCAAGTCTATCTCTTCGTTGACACAAGCCTTATATAAGCTCTGAAGCGTGGGGGCTATATGTCTAACATAGTGTCCAAACTCAGGGGGGTTTTTAATACTGAAGCTGGTTAATGACTTTGGGGTCCGCTCCTGGAAAAATGGACTGGCAGATCTGTTATGGTGTGAGATCATAGTTTATATATCTTCTGATCTCCTGATATGAGGCTTCTGGAAGAAAAGAGAATATGACGTGATTTTCAAAAGAACCTTTAAGCGTCCCGAGGGCAGCAGGAAAAGGCCACATAACAAAACTGGCACATCATTTGAAGTTTGATGAATCAACTCCCTTACCCAGAGCTCCTCTCACACCCACAACATGCTGCTATGAATTATACTTGACATTTCTCCCCACATACTTTCTCTCCAGATGGCACCCTGCCCAACATTTTGGAAGCTCACAAAATGAAAAAAAAGAGAACCCTGACACTTATTTTTTTTACTCTTGAGAAGAATTGAAAAACAGTGAGTGGTAAAATAGAAGAGGAGTTTGTATAATTAGTTTCCCCTGACCCCCCGAAAACAACAGGCTATTATCCTCCCGGCAGTTTGCACCCATGCTGCCTCCTCTCAATTTACAGCTTAATCACTGGCCAGCGCTCAAAACCTCTGTTCAGAAAGCACGCTCAGTATTCATGGACAGTCTGCCCCACATCTTCATCATGAGATAATGTGCTTCATGTTTATTCCGCCCAGCGCTAAACCCCGTTTGATAATATATTTATCACCATCATGTTTTCTCGCACAGCTTCTTTCTGAGGCCTCATTTCATCAGCATAAAAGCAACTGTGAGTGAAAAACAGAGAACACAGAGAGCCTGTAACTGACCACACACAGACATAGAGGGTGGGCTGGCTTGTATGAACTCAAATGGAAACAATCACCCATACACACACAGACCGCAAATGTCTCAAGAACAATGGCTGCCTTCATTTTCTCATCATAGATTTAATCTTACAAATCTGTCGCATAAATGTCATGGAATCACATATTGTACTGAGTGACTCGTGCTCAAACACAAAGAGGCTCTGATTACTGTTTTCTGAGTACATTTCATCATACATAGCTTCCTTGTAGTGAAGCAGAAAGCGAACAGGCATGTAGAGTGTTGATGTGTCAATCCTCAATGGCTGTTATAGTAATAGACTGGTAAATGAGAGGGTTGGCTCTCATAATCATTTGACATGCAAATCAAATTAGATTTGATGGAAGCTGATACCGAATTCACAGAAGATCAAAATCTGCAATTCCATGATCCTAATAGAACCAATTTGAGCTCACTCTGATATTAGTCTGCAGAGGAATGTGTAATTTGATGTGATTTCCCTCATGGTTCTCTCACTTCACTTTGTCAATAAAGAAAACAAATCAGATCCACTGACTCTGGTATGAGCTGACATGTCTTCCTCATGGTGGTTATTTACCAGGATTTTTCTCCAAAAAAACATTACAATTTTTAAATTGGATGCATTATTAGAATCTAAAAAGTTGTTCAAAAGTGTTCACACAGCGTCTTTGTTTGACCCATTGGATTTCAACAAATGAAAACCAATGCAGGGGATCATGCTGACTTTGTGAAGGGAATTAACTTTATGATAGGAATTTGACATTTACAGGAACTGCACAGACCCAGAAAATGTCTGGTTCAATCCACAACTGTGCACATAAACTACCAATTATTAGAAAACCCAATATTAAGCCTTTTGTTGATACAGTAATGAACCATAAAATAATTCAGTTTATTTGTAATTTAATCATGACATTTTTGTCTTGTCTGGTGAAACACTATTTCTCTAGGTCTTTGACTCCGTATGATGATACCTCGCAACTCACAACAGAGACATACATTATTATAACTATTATATGTATTAATACACATTTCTGTCAGTAAATGTGAGGATTCAGGGACAGAGCCAGGCTTTAGGAGCAGCATTGTAAGCCCTTTTTAAAACATGATTCTCCCACAGAGCTCTGACATTACTTCATCTTTATACTCATGTTGATCCACACAATGGTGTCACACAGGTGTATTGCTTTGTATTTCTACACAGCGTTATAGAAGCAAACGAGGCAGGACATGTGACCAAACAGCACAAGCTTTATGTTTACTTTCAAAGACAGAGAGCTGTCTTGTCCTTCTGGCTTCAATGTTTACAGAGATGCCATATAGCATCTGTTATGACTTACATTGATACCATGACGCATCCATGTGTTTCCCATTAACAGGTAAGGTGTTACAGCCTTGACTGGGCAATGTCGAGGGTTAATGTTGTCTTCTATCACAATGTAGAACTTAAGGATGTTTTAACCCCACGGAACAACAATCCACCCTGATGCTGCCTTGAACTTTACATCTTAATTTATCACCAAGTTGTCCAATGAAAATTTACAAAGAGTGCCTTGTGTTCAAACCGAAGTTTTGCGAGCTCAGACACTGCTGCACAGGTGGAGGTGGGCATGGGATAATCCCTGTAACCATAGTAACTCTCTCACTCCTGTCACTCCTGTCAAGCTAGCAGGGGAGGCATGTAGAGCGGGTCGGGCTCTGGGCTGATGTTGGCACAGCATATTAGAATGAATGATTTATGGACAAATAAATCTGACATTTTTTATTCATAAAGCATGTGTTTATTACAACCTAGGACAGTCTTTGCTTCGCGATGCTGCAAAAATAATCAAAAAGAGAAAGTGCTCCACGCAGGTTGAACCTTTTGTAATCTCTTAGGTTTGTTCATTTTTGATGCCACCTTGAATACTTCTAGAAAAAGAAAATATACATTTGGAGAAACAGAAGGCATTCTCACCCCATGTTATCAGGGTACTTAGTTTTTGCTGTTTAAAGGGTTCAATTTGTCTCAAAGTCTCAATACTTTCATGAAGGCATTCAATTTGCCAACATAACAAACGTATTAGTGATTACAGCACCTCACTGAGGAAACATTGTTAAATTGAGCATTTCTTAGTGTCAGAGCCACTTCCTGTTGCATTTGATAAACATAACATTTACATAAACCATTAAAATGAGCATTCAAGGAAAGACAATGTCTAAATTAGAAAAAATTGGTTTCACCAAATTAAGTCACTATCATGTGTCGTGTCATACAGCCAAACAGGCTAATGGTTAAAGTACCATGTGAACTGTTACTGGTGTACTGGTTTACAGACAAACACAGATAAACACACTCCTTTTTAACACTGGTTTCTTTTCAGGCCTGTTACAGTTCTGTAGTAGTGTCTCCCTGTTCATGCCCTCACTAAGGCCTCACTGGGGAGCTCTCAGTCAGACGACACCATGCTGCTGCCAAGATAAAGTCACAGACACATGGATTAAAGGCACAAGCTATTTAAGGCCTCCTATCTCCAAGAGTCATTTGAAGCTTTGGTTCACCAGATAAGGTGAAACACCAGCTGATACAGAGTACGGCCACTTAAATGTCTCTTCTAGTCCTGGTTTATTAATGCAAAGTACACAGCCGCCCAGGTTCATTACCTGCAGCAGTTTTATTCAGTTGTTGTGTTGATTCAGCATTGAATCCTACATCTAACAGCTAAATTCAGTCTAACAGCTGAAGACCTCCTCACAGTTATCTGCTGATTCAAAGCAATGAATCATTTGTGCAGTGCTGAGTTGCAGGATTGGGAAAAACATTTTCCAACTAAATCAATGGAATGTTTTAGCGTAATTAGAATTGACATTTGATAAAGTGGATCATAAAATACCACATTTTGGGGAAGCATGAATTTCAATTTGTAAAAGTGTATTAGAAAATGAAGAATTGGCCTTGACAACTCCCCAACTGAGAGCCTTATTGCATTGATTAAAAGATAAATGAACACAGCAAATATTACATAGGCTTTGTCATAAATCATCAGCTAGAAAGTGTCTTTGAGTAGCTAAGACAATCAGCAGATTGGTGAATAAATGCAGCCCGATCAAAGTATTCAAAGAAGCTTTGTATGAAGCTATCCTGGGGTTACTGCATATGTAACCAGCTGCGAATCCCCAGGCTCTTATTTGCTAATCTAGAAAGAAAAATAAGTTTGTCTTGTTATTTGTGGATGATTTGATTAATGGCCACCCCTCCCGGTGTGCCTCCTCCATGATGCATGTCAAGCTGCAGGCGGTTATGGCTTGTCTCATAACGTGTTGCTCGGAAATTGTAGGTGGGTGCTAAACTGATATTGACATTAGCATACTAACAAGCAACATTACTGTGTGTATGCTATTTCCCTCTGATTGTGGACAGTCACAAACAGTCAGGCAGCACATGTTTTTTGCTGAATACTGGAGATGAGGGTAATGAATTGCATTCTGCATATGGCACATTGATAAACTCACTTCATGCCATTAATCAGCGGCAGAGGGAAATAGGAGAGGCCTGGGAATGTACTGTGATTGACAGGCTCATTTCGAGAGAGGAACAGCTTTTCTTACTGTGGATATGGCTCTGCTTACATTGGCTGATTGAAGGTGGCCAATGTGCAGATGACTGTGCCTCAGGGTTTGCACAGTAGGATCCAAGTTTTGTGCTGTATGATTCAGGTTTAGAATCCTACAGAATCCTATGTTTTTGGACTCAATGATTCAATTGTGACAGAGTTCCAGTTTTTATGGTGGGATCAATATTGTTATAATAATAGTTTTTGGGTGGTTGTATGCTGGTGTGATTCCAGTTTTTATAGTAGAATCAATTGGTAAGATTAATCATGTGGTAGAATCAGTTTTGATTGAGATTCAATTTTGTGGACAAGATTAGATTTGGTATGATTCAAGTTTCATTTAGTACAGGTATGATTTAAGTATTAGTTTTATTTTAGTTGTTGTGGTAGGATCAGAATTGGTACATCTGAAGAGTTTGTGATGGAATGTGTATTGGTATGATTCAAAGTACATCTCCACATTAAGAGAGGCACAGTGTGCATCTAAAGGTTCAGTCAGAATAATGTTCCTAAATACTGTAAAATGTGTCTAATCTATCCAAAAGGTATCACACAGTCAGTAGAGGTTCATGCAGTGAATAGTCTGTAGTGTAACAGCTCAGATTCTTCTTTTGTACCTTGAACTCTAGGGACTCGAGACTCAACTTGGGCTCCAGTATTGGTGACTCAGCTACCCTACAATCTGGGTTTTTGGAGTAGGATTCGTAGGGTTCAAGTTTCTGTGTTTAGACAGGGTTTGTGTGGTGGAGCAGTAAGAGAGAGGGGATGGAGGAGATATTACACAGTGAAGGCTTCCCAAAGACATTGATCGGTGACTGGT